>NC_081180.1:79086440-79203164 GCF_029867415.1 Vicia villosa | reverse complement strand
TTGAACCAAGGTAAAAAAAAAATCTCTTGGTGAATTTACAAAGCTACCCTCCCAGAATTACAATTGTCTCACTTACAAAATGACTTTCTCGAAAGCGCTATGCTAAACTTTAATGAGAGAAAGTAAAAAGAAATTTTTATAGAGAGTGAGGAATGAAAACTCACATTTCGGAATGTAAAAATATGTGGGAAGGGGCCTATATTTATAGGTTAGGTGTTGGCACAAAAAAGAAAAAATTTTGGAGTCATAATTGATGACCCAATCAATTGGCATAATGCTCCAATCGATTAGTAGGCCTGAAAATGATTAATCAGTAAGGTTAAAAGGGAAAGAAAAGATATATAGTAGTTGACTATCATTAAGATGTTGTCTTAATCACTCATGGCGCATTTTGAACAAACCTAGTCGATTGGAAAAGACAAAAAATTTCCTAGAGCTTTTATGACTGCCCCCAACTCATCTGGCATGACTTTAAGGCATTTTTAAAAATATTTTCTTGAGAAAAATAAGTTTAAAAACTTTTTTGTGTAGGTGTGATTATTCGTATACTTTACAAGAAATCCTTAATGCTTTTACAATATATATTTACTCATACGCACTTGGTATGACTTTCACATACTTCAAGTCTTGTTAGATACTTCTATCTCGTAAACACTTGATTGAATTTTACTTTAAGATGAGGCTTGATTTACATTCCACTTAGGTGCCACCATTAGAGAATCCAACTTATCAAGCTCTACTGATTTGGTTGCATCTTTAACCGTCTTACTCTTGACTTTAGTTGTCATCATCTAAAGTATGTTTGTCTTTAATGAAATTCCTTGACTAGTAACCTGCAAAACAAGGTTCCACATTTTTCCCCTCCTTGATGATGACAATGCATTTCTCAAGTGGATGCTAAAAGAAATGACAAATATATTTTTGGAGTGATTAAACATGCCCTCAATTAATTTGAGAGTATACTCTACTCCCGATGAGAATATAATTTTCCCCTTTTATCAAAATTAAAAAGGAAGGTAAAGATACATTACGATAATTTAAATATGCAAACATAGGAAATTATACATTTTAGAAAAGAAGGGGACATCATTTATTTAATTAAGAGAAAGACACAACATAAGGAAAAGAAATAAGCAAAATAAGCAAATAAGAAACAATTAGTTCATCTAATAATTATCATCCTCGTTTAAACCTATTGGAGAAATTATGTTTCTTCTCTCTATTCTTTCAATGAGCTTGTTAATCTTTGAATTCATTCCCTTTGTTCATCACGGATGTCATTGAGGGTGTTTGAGGAGGATGGAGTAAGGTTATTGTTTCTTTTTTGTCTTTGTCTTCTTGGGGGTAGTGGAACAAATTATCTTCATGTAATGGCATACACCATTTTTCTTATAACACCTTTTCTTATATTTATGTGTATAAATTTTGGTTCTTCATTTTCGAAATCATAGTTGGTGTAGGTCAAAAAATTGTGATTAATTCGAAATTGTGATTAATTCGACATAGGGTATAGTCCCTTTTAAGTCAATTCCAAATGATGAACATCTTCCATTTTAAATAATGAGTCTAAATTTATATCAATTCTCGCTATTGATTCATTTAATAAATTACTAATTAATTGTATTAAAAAAATGTGTTAACTGGTTACCACTGAAGTAATGGTATTTTTTCACATAAAATTTGATTTCAACGAATTTTAAATTACATCTATCAATCATGGTATTGGTTCATGGTATTATACTCATTTCAAAATGTATAATACATGTATAAATACCTAGTGATTTAGATTTTCAAAATCCACCTCTTTCATTGCAATTCAAATTAAAAAACTCACTCATTTTCAATCAAGTATCTTGAGTCATAAATTTTTTAGAAACTTTTTGCATATACTTTTATTGTATTATTAAATGCTTCATCAACTAAGTTCTGAGCACTTGTGTCATACACTTTATGAATTGTTTACTTGAAAGGGAAGATCAATTCTTTTAATTATAGAGGTATTCTCCCTTCTTCTTCCAATCTTCTTTGCGTTTTTTGTAATGCCTCTCTCGAATCTTCTTGTCACTCGTTTTTGGATTGCCACAAAGAGGAAGGGATATGGAAGGATATTGCCGGTTGGTTAGGTTTGCCTTATTCCAAACTCACGGAGTTTAAAGAAAGCTTTCTTTTTTGGAGTTCTTCGTGTCGAAATTTGAATATCAAAAGAGGCAAAGGTGGGGAGTGTTTGGTTAGCCGTTGTTTGGTTCTTATGGCTTTGTAGGAATGACATCATTTTCAAGGATGTTGCGTGGAATGCTAGAGATGTTGCTTGGAGTTGTAAAGCTTTGCTTTGAAGGTGGTCTTTTATAGGGAAAATTACTCAATCCAATTACAATTTCTATGAATTTAGCAAAAACCATTTGCTATACTTATCTTAGAATCTATTTGATGTGTAATTTTCCTTCTTTATGGCTTGATCTTTGGCCACCTTTTGTAATCGTGTTTTGAACTTTTGTTCCTCTTCAATACAACTTGATTACAAAAAAAAAAAAATCTTATTCAAAATTTTGTTTTGTTGTTCACTTGGTTAAGTGTTCATTGTATACAATTGAAAGTGGTGTACTTTTTATTGTAGGTTGCAAAATCAAAGGTGGTGTGCCTTTGTGTTATGTTAGATTGTTAAGAGGATCTGATTGAATCAACTGTAATGTTTCTAACATTGTGAAATATCTCACAAGGTGTAAGGGGACTAGATTTATCTTTGTTTGAAAAGGGGCACTAGTATACATCTTGATGTCATTTACTTTTTGCATCTATTTTCAGCACTTTAACCATTAAAGTTATACCATCAACTCTAAACAATCATAAATCGAGAAAAACTCGATAATTCCACATAATTTAATTCACCCTCTCTTAGATTACATTTCATACTTACATAATTTTCCTTCTACTTGTGATCTCCGCATGTCTCAAGTGGAATCTTCAAATTATTTGTTCTTGGAATGTTCTTTTGTCAAGAATGTTTGGAATTGGTTCAAATTTATTCAGCCATACAAAATTATCTCTTTTTAAATTTTAAACTTCAATTATTTTACAAAAATTGGCGTTGAATTAGTATAATAAAAATATTTTTTTATTACAAAAAGATATCATGTTATTTAGATAAAAATAAAATAATACATTCACAAAATAAGAAAAATACATAAAGAACAATTGCTATTTATAAAAACTTTTTTAAAAAAAAAAATCATTATCATTTAATATTTCAGTGTTAACAATTTTTCTTCTACCACTAGTAACACGATATATCCCAAGATTGAGAAGAAATTAATGGTTACGTTATATACAAATATACCATAATATTCTTATTATATGGTTTCTAAAGAAGGAAGTGAGAATTTATTTATTTATAGTGTATAGAGGGATTTCGTACAACCTACTCACTAGTTTATTTATTCGAATATATGTGGCTACTAGTTTCTCTATACCGATACAAACAAATTAATGTAATGTATAGTAGTATACAGCTATGATAGTATCAATTAATGAAGCATAAGTTTATTTATTTCCAGCTATGAGAATATTATTTCCAATTTAATTACTGACCACCAATCAACAAAATCGGCTCCACCTTGTCTCACATTTTTTATTTTTTATTTTTAATATAAATTATAAATTATTACAGTATTATTTTTATTAAATATTTATTGATCCTGGGCCTCTTGTAATGAATCATAATAATGCCACATTCATAAATTCTTTGTATTTGGTCATGTGTCAACCCTAATGTTAATCTTTGGAGAAGCATCAAGCTAATATAATTATGATTCATTAATTAAAATAGTGATATAAATTAAATAATGATAAGATACGTTGAAAAGAATATTCTGATTCATTTACCTAATGAGTAGTATATGCCACCAAAGGAGAAATACAAGTAGACAAGTTGAAGACAACTCCAAACATTATTGCTCCACTTTTTTGAGTCTTTTAAATTTTATGTTACTGATTAGTGTCTCATTACACCTATAATATGGCCACAGTTTTCCCTGCCCACAACTCATGACACACCAATTATATGCCCTACTACAACGTATCAAATACATATATCATCATAGTGTCTGACCTTTGTATAATATTAACATGCATTAGAAAATTCAGACAAATATATATATATTTTTTTAAATTGTCTCGATATTATTTAAATTGGTATCTGATATTTGTGTAACATTCATATAATATATATTGTAAAATTCAGACTATTCTTATGAAAAAAAGTTGTTTTTTCTTATTTATTTTTATACATATCTATATATTTTTTTTAGACAAATTTCAAACACATATAAAATTATTATCAATTCAATAAAGATTAATAAAATATTAAACCATTAAATTTAATAAAACATTTTCAAATATTTTAATCATAAATAAATAAATGAAAGTTCGATCTTATTATATAGGAGTGGCAAAATAGACCATATGTCCTACTTCGTCCTGTCTTAAGCCCGTAAAAAAAAAAAGCGAGACGGTCAGCCAAATAAAAAAAATATAAAAATCAAATCCGCCACACCAAGATGGCGGGTTTGCAGGTGTCGAATTTGTCATCCTTATTTTTTTGTCTTGGTATTATTTAAATCGGTATTTGATATTGGTGTTATATTCATATAATACATATTAGAAAACTCAGGTTAAAAAAGTTGTTTTTCTTATTTATTTTTATTGCAGAGATTAATTTATTGACTTTAAGAGAATCAAAATGGACGGTTTTAAAACTCTTTAACAATAGTGATTTTTTTTTTCTAGTTGTTTGATATATTTGTATTTGAGTCAACATGAAAAGACTATACTCTAAATCCAGCAACATATCTAGATTTTTTCCACTGTTTTTGATTTAATGTGGTTCAAATGTTTGTAATAAAACATTAGCTAGGGACACTAATTATAAGGGAGCACAAAGACCCCTACCCAGCCTGTCTCATATCATACTCAACATGGTGTAGATTCCATTATTTTTTTAATTATTAACCTAATCTTAAAACCATACCCCGACAAATAAATCAATGTCTTATTTCAATATTGGTCTCCTTATACTATTTTTTATATTAAATAAAATATAAATAGTTAAAATATTTAATAAAAAATTATAAACACTGACCCGACATTTCTAATCACAGTTAGCACGTATAGAAAGCTTATTTGTTCACTACTGACGTTTGCAGAAATTTGTTTTTCTTCAAGAGCAAGAAAAATAGTACTAGTAGAATAAAAAATGGATTCGATCTGAATAAATTGTTTTAAATTATTAAATTTTATAAAAATATTTAATGAAATTGCATTGGGAATATAAATTAAATTGGTCAATGAATGAACGTTGGTCGTTTCACCGCCATAGTCACATGCAATAAGTTTCTTCAAGTTGTTTTTTCTTTTAACATAACATGCAAATATATTAATTTTAAGAGTTTAATTGCAAGTAGTGTTGATGATGGTGGATATTTTTTTAATGAAATTCAATTAGTTCATTCATTTTGCATGATATTTCTTGTTTATTCATTGCAAAACAAATGTATGTAATAGGGTCTTCATTAAGCCTACTAAGTAAGATTTTGAATTTAAGGCCCATTATACTCAAAGCCTCATATATCACATTGGACTTTGGAAAAAAATCTTTTCTATACTCCTACTATCTAATCGCACCCCCTCCCCTCCACACTCTTCATCATTTTAAAAAAAAAAAACCTATCTTACACTTTGAAATTTCCATTTTATTTTTTACCATTTTTTAAACGTTTTGACAAAGTCAAGTTTTGAGCCTTCTATAGAATTCATTTGTTTTGTATGATTTTCTAATTTAATTTTACAAACTTGTTGTCATTTAAATAATATCATTTACAACGTATCTAGTGCATTAAAATCATCCAACACGCCACATGAGCGATAAAGAGGTTGAGAGTTTATACACTTCTAAAATAATATTAACAATCACTAATATTAATAGTTGGATAAAACAACAGTGAAGATCATATAAATAGTCATACATAATAGTGGAAGATATGTCATAATACTCTCATATCAATTGTCAATCTTCTTATAATATCTTAGGCTGAAGCATGAAATATTTTGAATATGACTCGGTGAATGACTCTCAACAATTAATTTTTAAGTGTGAAATAAAATACTCAACTCTTCATAGTTAAACTATGCCTACATTAAGATGTCAGTCTTTACGACAAAAAAAAAACATTGGTCATTATGTAGACATAAGATTTATCAAAGATGTGTTGGAACATATAGTTATACTCCCTCCGTCCCATAGTGAGTGACTCATTTGAAATAAATGAGTGTCTCAAAATAAGTGACCCTTTTCAAATTTCAATACTTTTTTCAAATTTTAACCCTACAAACACTTAATGACAATCCTAGGCAAAATAGGTTCCACTTGTTATACATGATGACAACTTTTCTTAGAAGCACGTGAATTGCACTTATTGTATTTTTCTAGGTTCACATTTCTACATTTATTTTTGATGGCATATGTAAAACAAATATACATACAGTACATATTTAATTTAAGGCCATTTGACATTACACTTCATACTCCATATTTATTCACTAATATTCCATTAGAATTAACATAACTACTGTTGCAGTAGAATTAATAACATAAGTAAACTTTGGATTAATATCAAAACTAGCATTACATTTCATAAAATTACATTAAATATTGAAGTACATTTTGAACTAATGTTGCATCACATTTTAATTGAGTGAGAAGTTGTTCTCGTCGTTCCAAACTTTCTTTATTCAAATATGGAATTTTGTATTTATGACAACCTCTTGTTTTCATGATTTCGATCATACACATCTGCAAAGTTAAAAAAAATCGATTTGACTTTATAGTTGAAAATGCTTCAAACGACTTTTTAACTGCTTTCACAAGTTCATTAATAGAATTAGGAGACTTCTTATGTTGTAAGGATTGAATAGCATTAAAAAATCCAAGATCTAAAACATTTAAATCTGGAGAGTTTGTTGGTTGACACATCAAGCGAATATCAAATCCATCACTTGAAGCTACTCGACAAAACTCATCATCATTTATATCAATGTGCCTTCTTGCATTATCTTGTTGAATAAATATTGGAGAACCTATTTCTTCTCTTGGCCATTTTTTTCTTTATGGCAGGTAAAACCTTCTCAATCAGGTATGATCTTATGACTTATTTATTAACTGAAGTGATTGGTTTTGTTTCTAGTGTTCCCGCAACTCTATTAATACTACTCCTTTTAGCAGGCTCTTGTGTGACCAAAGGAAATACACAAATTTTTCCAAAAAATAGTTCATGCCCTTCTGCATCAAATCTTGGACGAGCTATAGCAACTAGGAACATAACTTTTTCAATAAAATTTTTACTTTTACAAGTGCGTATTGGTTCTTCTTCATCTCGCAGCAAATAATAATTCTTAGACTTTTTTGTCATATAAAACCACTTCTCATCTATATGAACAATGTTATAAATTGCTGGAAAAAATTGGTTCATGTGTCAAACTTGTACCATCAAGCATTGATATAGAAAATTGTAATCCAGCTCTTTTGTTTTTTTTCTTCAAAAAATGTTTTATAGCATTTGAATGTCTTCGTATAACTCCCAACTTTAAATATCTATGCAAAGTGCTCTTACTCATATTCATTGCAGAAAAAATAGATCTAATCAATGTCCTTTAACGCAAAGGAATATCACGAATTCGATCAAAATCAACTTGAGTTCTCTTACGACCACAATTTTTTGTTAACTTATGGGACACATCAACATGACTACCACTATTTTTCCCCTGCCTCCAAATGCGCTTAATTGTGCTTCTTGAAACTGAAAATTGTGATCCCACCATATCAATCACCTCTCTCATAAGTTTTCCTTCAACACTCTTACTCAATAGAACATTATATATTGCCATTATATTTGCCTTACACAATTTTTTCTTTCTTGTTGGTGCTTCTAAAATTCGCGAACTTATCACGTCATCGACATTATTTTCTTCTAAAAATAATAAAACATTTATAATATGAAATTATTCCATACCAATTAATTTCATAAAATTAAATAACTCAATGAACATATATGAATTAGACTAACTTATAATCATATTTATACATACCTAAATGTGAATTAGACGCCGATAATATCTCTTCTATCTCATTGTTGAAGTCGTGAGGAAAGAATATGATGAAGAGTTTTGAGAAAATAAACCATCAACTACTATAAAATAAATATATAAAACATGTTAGTGTAACTATAATAAAAATTTAAAAAAGATAAGTGTATATATATAAAAATTCATAATATAATTATACTTACAGTTATTTAAATTTGATTGTTGCAATATTTTTCCAACTTGTATATCATTTTCCATGAATGTTTCATCATTTAAGTCAAAAGATAAAGGACTTCTTGAAGAAGAAAATTGATTAAATTCAACATCTAATTCTTCTACATCAGCATTTAGATCGGGTGCGCAATATTGTCGTCTTTCTTCGTTGCCTTCTTCATTGCCTTCATTTGAGTTGATAATATTTTCATTTAAATCTATTTCTCTTATAGACATTTTCATAATTTATTTTGCATATGATATGTGTTCTACCATCACTCATATTTATAGAATCATTTTAGAGGGAAGTTTAAATTGAAAATTAAAAATAATGGCGCACATTGAAAGGAAAAAATGGCGCCTGTAGTAACAAAAAATGACGCTAATTTTATGGAAATCAAGTGCTGCATATTTGGCAATGATAGAGAGAAAAAAGATTTTTATTAGTAGTGCTAGTAGTAGCTTTGACTATGAAGATATGAAGATAGTGGTTAATAATCATTGTATATATAAAATGATGGAGTATGGTACATAGAAAGTTCAACTCAGCACGACAACAGTGATATTAGAATTTGAGAAACAATTGTTTGTAATCCTATAAAATTAATTATATAAAAATATTGATAAGGGTAATTTGGGAAAATTAGTATTATCTCTCCTTCAGTTATTCCTTTTTCTTAATTTGTGTGAAATAGTGGGTTGAGTCACTCATTGTGGGACGGAGGGAGTACTTTGCAACAATATTGGAGGTTTTGGTGTTTGTGAATCTATTTTTTATATAAATTTTGTGTTACTTATAGAAAAGAAACAATGTTTTTAATTTTAATGTGTTAAGGTTTAATAACTATTATTTTCGCATTATACTATTGCAATTTCAATGTCTTTTATCTTCAAAATCATGGAAACAGTATGTATGGTTCCACGTGTGATGCACCCCATGCTAAAGAAGTTCTCAGGGAAGTTTAGAAAATCGTTTTTAAGGTAAGCTCATGGCAGAGCTCATCATAGTTATTAAACTACTTGATTCAATTGCTACCCTAAAACAATATATTAAGTGTTTTCTTCATGTGAAGGGTTTCTTCAAAAACCTATTAGCTAACCATGGATGCTTTTAGTAGGTAGCCAACATGAAGTTTGTAGGTTACAGTGAATCTGTCATAATGGTTTGATAGATAAGGTAAAGTGTTACCTTTTCTAATTCTTGGGTATTACTATTTTACAACATGGAAATTGGGACTACTTTATCTGATCATCTACTTTTAATCTCATATAGCATATGTAAATAAGAATTAATTCTACATGTTTTTAATAAAATTTTAATTCACCATTTTGTGGAACTGGATTTAAGGTGCATTGTTAGTTCAATGCAACCATTTGAAAAGCAATATCGATCCATAGGCTCAAAACATAAGTAATTGTGGTTTAAACTTTCAAACAGTTTCATAACAGGAAACTACCATAATTTCATATGTACTTTTAAAGTTTATAAGTACAACTGAATTGGAAACACCAAGTTTTAACATAAAGTTTTTGCCGATTTTCATTATGTGATAAGGATAAATGTGATAAAAAGAAAATGTGTTGAATGCTTTTGATTATAAATAGTCATAAGATGAATAATTTGTTATTTCAAACAGCATTGAGTGAATGTATTATATGTTACCTTTATACCAATGACACCTCTAAAGAAAGGTGTATATGTGTCAGTGTCGTTGTCCTAACTCGGTACCGACACTTGCCGTTGCATTTAATTTATTTACTTTTTAAATTATTATCGGTGTCAACATGTCAGTGTCGTGTCTACGGTGTCCGTGATTTATAGTGTTTAACTACTTTTATATTAATTAAAAACATTTCACTATTGCAAGTGTGTGATATCTAAATTGTGGGGATATTTTGATTCATGTCAGAATCTCAACCTAATAAGGACTAGCAGGCTTCAAAATACTTGAAAGAGACTTTAGTTTTCAACTTTGAATTTTAATAGAGAAGTTATTGGTTTCGAAAATACATACGCTCTCTTAAGTATAATAATCTTGGATTATATCTATGTAGTTGAACAATTATATTTGACAACATTCATCGTTTTGATTGTAATGTGAATAATATTGACAACTTTAGTAGTTTGGCTAGTGGTGGCTAGGAGAGTATAGATTAATTGATGTTATCATTTTCCCTCAGTTTCATCTAACTTTTTTGTTTATCTTTGCTTATATTAATTTTGATGTATAATTAATATTTTCTTACATATCTTATGCTATAATTGATTCAATTAATATATTTTAATGTTAAAAAAGTTTTGTCGATCCTTTAAGCTCTCATGTGTTTTTTCTTGTTCTCATTGTTTAAAAAATATGCGTGCTCTGCGACTGATATATTGTTACACAACTATTGTTTTACTGTGTACATAGATTAAATGTTGTAATTAAAAGAGAGAGTTAAAGAACTTGCAGTAGAAATGATATAGACTTGCACCCGAATTATATTCATTAGTACAATCTTTTTTTTATTTTTTTAAACTAATGGTTTGTTGTTTGTTTATTTGAAGGATTTTGAAAGAATTTGTAGACGAGTTTCTTTTTTAATTCATTATTTTCACTAAGGTTTTCTTTGGAAGTTTTCGGGTATCAACGAAAGTATGTAAATTTGATTTGATTCTTTATTTAAGTGGTATGATACTTTATTTTTATGGTTTAATGGTGTTTATGAAAGCAATAAAATGTAGGAAAAATAAAGAACACAACGATGTATCATGGTTCATCTCACAATCCGAGAGTACTCAAATCCCCTTACAACATGTAAGAGAATTTATTATTGTTAGATCATCCTAAACAAGACTCTAACCAAGTTATCAAGAACAATCCTCTTGAAACTTGTTCCATAAAAGAAGAGAATAATCTTCTCCATTCTTGTAACTTTATCTCCAACAACCCTGAATGATAAGTAAGCACACCTAATATTAAACAATCCCTGATGCCTAGGAATTTTATACAATATTTGATGAATAAAGATGTAGAGTAATTATCACTTTATAATCTTAAGTATGTATCAATGTATAGGATCTTCCATTCCAATAACAATAATTTGCAAACACTAAAGTGTTAGATTGCTCAAGAATTTTTCTGGTTTGAATGATATAAAATTATGCATAAAATTTCTAGAATTAAAGTTGAATATTTGAAATGTGAATTTCTGGAAGTCTAAGAATTTGAATAGAATAGGTGAATTGTAATTTGAAAAGGACTGGTTTTTATATGAATAAGATACCTCTTAGAATCATGGTGATGTTTATAAAAATATCATGAACAAATGTAAAGATTAAATGAAAAGGTTTCTTGAAGAGTAACCATGAAAAGGTGTTTGAAAAAACTACTGTTTTTAAAAAACGTGCAGGTGTAAATCGATTGATGTTATGTGTAAATTGATTTGCATAATTCAATGATACAAAAAAATTTGAAAAGCTTCAGTAAGCAATCCATAGGCGATTCTAACGCCCGGCTAGGCTGGGCAAGTGCCCAGGCTCTAGCCCAATTTTCTGTGGTAAAAAAAGCATGAGAGCTATAATTTAGTCTATGCAGTATCAAAAAGTAGCATATGATTCAATTTTCTGTGGTAAAAATAAGCATGAGATCTAGTATAATTTAGTCCTATTCAGTATCATAAAGTAGCATGAGCACGTGAGTCTGTCATTCAAAGTTCATATTCCACATCCAACAATAATATACATATTTATTTAATATAATAATCATATTATAGTACTATATTAATATTGAAGAATACACACTTTTTGGGTAAACAACAGTTTATATATAAAGTTGAACGTATCTTATACTGCTTATATACAATATTATAACTAGCAATAGTGGTTACTATACCTAGAAAAATCATCATTCACATTGTTATTTTAGGTAAATAATAAAAATGATTATACTAACACAAAAATTAAAGATTTTAAACAACCACAAAAACATATTCAATATAAAGATTTTAATATCAAATTAG
The DNA here is from genome assembly GCF_029867415.1 of Vicia villosa. Classification (NCBI taxonomy): domain Eukaryota; kingdom Viridiplantae; phylum Streptophyta; class Magnoliopsida; order Fabales; family Fabaceae; genus Vicia; species Vicia villosa. Next base: position 79,190,816 of record NC_081180.1, on the reverse strand, counting down.
AATTTTAACATCAAATTATTTTTTAATGTTCTATTTTACTAATTATTTTTATTCTCACAATACTCTAATATTTCTAATTAGTTTACAAAAAAGTGCTTATATTCTATTTTATTAAATGTTTTTATTCTAACAATACTCTAATATTTTTAATTATTTTTCAAAAAGTGCTTATACTATTTTATTAATTGTTGTTATTCTAACAATATTCTAATATTTTTAATTATTTTTCAAAAAAGTACTTATATTCTATTTTATTAATTATTTTTATTCTAATAATACTTTAACAATACGCTTTGTAACTATACTTCTATTTTTCTTTGTAAGATGTATTTGATTTAAGTTATATTTTTGTTGATTAAATGACGAGTATCTTTTAGTTTGATAGATGACTATTTGTATATTATATCAAATGTGAATTTACGGTCTTTATAATTTTGCCCAGGCTTCATATATTTTCTGGCTCCGCCACTGAAGCAATCGATTAATATCTTGTGTAAATCGATTTACATAGTGAACAAGAAATGAAAACCTTTAGTAAGCAATCGACTTACATAATGTGTAAATCGATTTGCGTAGAGTGACAATGAAAATTTTGCCCAAGTGTTTATGATATGAGAAAATGAATGAGGTATGCATTGAGTGTTTGATCACTCAACATCTAAAGCTTTAGTGAAGGTAAGTATTGTCATTATACCTTCTTGAAACTTAATTTCATTGATTTCCAAAGCCTTGAACGTGAAGCTTTATCTTTGAGATTCATCTTTGCCTTCTTGTTGCTAAAAAGCTTTGTCTTCATCAAAATATATTCAACATAAATAAGCTTGACTTCAAATATGTGTTTTGCAATATCATCTGTGAATCCATTAAAAATATAATTTTGTAGCGACAATCATTCTCTTTCCATAAGAGAATCATTCGCTTTAATCTATGCAGCAAATTTAGCTTCAAATTAAGTGTTCCATTTGAATCCACATATTTCTTACTATTAATCTGCTCGATTGATCCCTATAGAGTAACAAGAGTGTAAAAAATTGAAAATTTTGTTGTCAACGTTTAAAGTGACTTCCCTTAAAGTTGAACGATTTTTCAGAGACAACAACCGCAGAAGTACCAATAATCTCTTCAGTAGCCATGGAAGTTTTAGAAATGTCTTAAGATTCTTTTTTTACGGTTTTGAAAAAATGCCACTGGGAAATTACGTGGTCGAGCACTACTAAAAAAATGTAATTTAGAGACAGAAATTAGTGAGGGGTGTAAATCCTTCACTAATTGTGATGAATTTTGTGAGGGAAGATCGTGAATATGAACAGGTGAGCTTTAGTGAAGTTATTTGTGACGGAATTTTTCCGTCACTAAAAATCCCTCATAAATTCCCTCTCAAATTCGACAAGAGTAATTTTAGTGAAGTTATTTATGACAAAACTATTCCGTCACTAAAAATCCCTCACAAATTTGACAAAAGTAATTTTAGGGAGATATTTTAAAATAAATTAAGTCACAAATTTCCTCACAAACATTTTAGATGTTATTAGTGATAGAATTCTATGAGAGATTATTTCATTTCTAACATATTGTTCGTAATAAAAGATTAAAAATTAAATTGGTTTTTTGAAGACATGCTTAAATTTTTATAAAAAATTATTGTAAAATATTTAAAAAGTATATATGAATAGTTATTTTATTAAAACTAATTTTGGTATCTAAAATAAAAAATATAAATTTTATTAATTAAAACTTAATATTAATATGTAAATAGTTTTATTAACCTATTAATTAATTGAGTTAAAAAAATATAACTTTCCCTCTCACTTATACCTCTCTTTACTCCAAATAATTTCATTTTCCCTCTCACAGTTCCCTCTCAATCACAAATCAATTTCATTTTCCCTCTCACTCACAAATTAATTTTTAATTTTAATTTTAATTTTAGTTTAACTATATTTGAGAAAATCAATTATAGCTCACTCACAAGTAACAATACCAATACTGCAAACTCATAACACAAAAACACCAAACTCAGAAACCCAACCCTAGAAAGAGAACCTCAAACGGAGAACGAATTTCAAAGAACAAAGCCCATAACGAGAAAAGTCACGAACGAGAAATCTTAACTCCGAACATAGAAATCCCAGATTTAACGATTACTGCTTGCAAGAAATCCCATATCGAATAACCCGAAATCCCAAATCGAAAGTTGCAGTTCCGACAATAACGAAACCCGAAATTCCAAATCCAATTGCGAGAAATTCCAGAACGAAATATGAAGTCACAGATCTAACGATTGCAGCTTGCGAGAAATCACAAAAGGAAATCCGAAATCCCAGATTGAACGATTGCACCTTGCGAGTCTTGAATGAACGAGAGCAACTATCATGGGTACTACCCCTCTTTCTCCTTGCTTCTTTCCAGGTAATAATTTCCTAAACCTAATTTCTTCATTTCCTCCGTCTATTTGGATTGTTACTTTTTAATATTTATGACTTGAATGGAGTCAAATTTTAGTTTATTATGAAGCTGTATAATTATTTGATCATTCAGTATGATGCAACCAATGAAGTTTGTGTGGCATAAAGCGTATAATTATTTTACTCAAATATACCAGCTTTCTTCTTTCTAATAATTATTTATGAATGATGACCCTTGCTTTTATTATTTGGAAGTTATGTCAAGCTTATATGGTTCGATTCGCTCAAGGCATGAGAATATGGAGAGGAAAATGACAATCATTGTTAGGTTTAGTGGTGCCATCTTCTTTGGTGATAAGTGAAGTTTGATCTGATCTGATACAATTGTTTCAAAAGTGCAAGTGTTTTTCTTTCTTCTTTTGACAAACAAATGTGACAGTTTTCAAAGGTGAACAGGTTATATTTGCTTGAATTTAAATTGACACGGGGAATGGTTCTTAATAGATAACTCTAGTGTCTTCAAATGATTGCCTAGTGGTTCATTTTTGGAGTGATTATTTTCTATGCAGCTGTGTATTCATCTTTGTTTTGCCTAGTGGTTCATAAAGTGTGACTGAGTGAAACCTTGCTTCCCACAATTGTCTTTCTTCTTTGATGCTTGTGTCAAATTGGATTAGTATCGTGGTTTTCAAGTTGTAGCTGTTGTGGTCCAATTTAAATTGAACTCCTCTAGTTGATAAATATCAATTGAAATTGATATTCAAGATAAACTGTAATATATTTTCATGTTCTATCTGATAGAAATGTGTGTCTTTGCTCCCACCTATATTTCACTCAATTATTTACTCCCACTGATTACAATTGATTAAAAGAAAACACCATAGTTCATAAATATAATTGTCCTCTTTGTGTTGAGGTGTGAGCCAATGTGCCATTGACAATGTTGAAAACAACTCATTTGTGCAAGATTGTAAATAATTGATAAAATTATCTTGTTGGAAAACTTTTCTAATATATGGTCTTATGAAAGTCGTTACAAGATTGTAAATAATTGTTTTATACTTATATTTTTTTACTCCTATAATCGTTTCCACTTGTGTTATCGTTATGAAATTTTAATACGGGTTAAATATACGATGCCCCCTGCCACTAGGGCGAGTTTTGATTTTGCCCCCCTGAAGTTTTTTTTTTGTAAACTGCCCCCTATAAAACACAGATTCTGTTTTCAGAAGCCCCTATCCCTTGTTTGGCTGACTGGACGTGGGGGATCTGGCTGACTTGGCATTTGAAGTCCTTGTTTGGCGTGGGGGATCTGGCTGACTTGGCATTTGAAGTCCTTGTTTGGCTGACTGGACTTGCTTACTTATTGTATAAGATGTTTAATAAGAAAAAATCAATTAAAATTTTTCCCACAACCAAAGATCGAACCCACTACTAGTATGTTAATGTGCAACATCTCAACCAACTGAGCAACGCTTTTTCGTTGTAACTAAATGTTTTTTATTTGCTTTTCTTATTAATCTTCTAACTGAATAAAAACTGAACATATTAATGTATTTTATATTAACATAAAAAGTTAGTATATTAATATAAAACGTTTTATATAATATTTTAAATTTATAAATTCTTAAAGTTATAAACTAATTAAATTTTTTATAAACTATTAAATTTTTATAACACTTTCAAGTTTTTAATTAACGTTTTTATATAATTTTTTAATTAACTTTTTTAAATGTAATAAACAAAAGTGTTAATATATATATATATATATATATATATATATATATATATATATATATATATATATATATATATATATATATATATATATATATATATATATATATATATATATATATATATATATATATATATATATATATATATATATATATATATATATATATACTGAATGTTAACATTTATTTAACATATAAAATAAAAAAATTTAGTATATATGTTACATATATATAAATATACTGAACGTTAACATAAAAAATTTAACATATATATAAAACAAAATAAATGTTGTTAACGTTAATATAAAAAAATTTAACATATATATAAAACAAAAAAAATGTTAACATTATACTAGGAGTCCTTAAAATATTATAAACTAACTATTAATATATAAAGTATATTTTAGTATAACTAATATAAAAAGTTAGTATAACTAATATAAATTAATATTGTTTAATTTTTTATAGGAATTGCTCAGTTTTTTTAGAAATTTATAAATTTGAGATGTTAATATATTATATAAAAAAATAAAACGTTAATATTTGTTAGGGATTTATTAATTATTGCTCAGTTTTATAATTGAAAAATATAATTAGTTTTATAATTATTGCATCATCTATATTTATTTTATTTAGTTAATATATATAATAAATAAAATAATTTTTAAAAATTCAGTTATATATAAACATTAATTGTGTTAAATTAATTGTGTTATAAATCATTTTTATATATATTTTTATAATGATTCTAATATATATTATATAAAACAAACAAGATTATAAATTAATATGTATATTGTATAAACAAACAAAATTATAAAAATGTACGATTTTTTTAAAAAAATATTCATTTTATATGTACAGTTTTTTCTTAAAAAAATTATTCATTTTATATGTACAGTTTTAATATAAATATATTTTATATAAAAGTATATATATTAATAGTTTATAAAAAATTTAGTAATTAATATGTACAGTTTTTATTCAGTTAAAACATTAATAAGAAAAGCAAATAAAAAACATTTAGTTACAATGAAATGACTTAGCTTAGTTGGTTGAGATGTTGCACATTAACATACTAGTAGTAGGTTTGATCCTTGGTTGTGGCAAAAATTTTAATTGATTTTTGCTTATTAAACATCTTATACAATAAGTAAGCAAGTCCAGTCAGCCAAACAAGGACTTCAAATGCCCAGTCAGCCAGATCCCCCACGTCCAGTCAGCCAAACAAGGGATAGGGGCTTCTGAAAACAGAATCTGTGTTTTATAGGGGGCAGTTTACAAAAAAAAAACTTCAGGGGGGTAAAATCAAAACTCGCCCTAGTGGCAGGGGGGCATCGTATATTTAACCCTTTTAATACACTCCTGCTGCTTTGGAAACATATGGCTTTGAAAACTATTTAGCTGTCCCACCATTTTGAAAATCATTTAATAAATTAGTCCCTCATTGAACTTCATTTTCTTGCAGGTTTAAATTTTCAAGCTAGACTCTTGGATAAGAGTAGTCTTAATCATCCTTCAAATTCAGCCATCTAAATACTACTCTACAGTATCCTGAAAGAAGGTATGATGGATAGTGTTATGTATGATTGATAAATTTCAGTTGCTAAATTCAATATTTTCAATTTATTAAGGATTGAGAGGATATTTTTACTTGTTTTCAAAAGGTTGAATAAACTCTATTATTGGCTATAAAAACAAATGTAGTATCACTATATCAAAGTTGACACCATACTGAGTGAAAAAAGGAAGCCTTGGATCATGTATATGTAATCATGAATTAATATAAGTTTTAATAAGAAGCATTTCATCTATTACGACAAAGAAATATAAATGATATTAGAATAAAAAACATAATCACATTTTGTTTACATATATATGTTCATATTTAGTCTTGTTAGTATTTTTTTTTCTATCACTTGAATTTCATGTAATAATATATTGTTGAATGAGTTTGCCTTAAAAGCATTGGTAATTTGGTATTGACTTTAAGTGTGGTCTTATTTTGATTTTACTTTGCTATATGAAATTGAGTTATGTTTATGAGATATGAATATACTAATTTTCTCTTATTAAGATTCCACTTGATTAGTTAAGCTATTATGAATTACAAATTAGAAATTTTTATAATAACATTTTCATGAATGTAGAATGCTCTTATGAACTATCAATATTATATTGTTTTTTTGTTTGCTGATTATATTGTTTTGTTTTTTTGACTGATTATATTCTTCCTATATGCTAAATTATTATTTGTAGAATGAGTATGAAAAAGGATTGTTGAGAGGGACTCATTGGAGACACATGAGGATGATGTTCTAGTCAAAGGATTGTTGAGAGGGATTCATTGGAGACACATAAAGATGATGTTCTAGTTATCAATCAGACATCATCTTCTGAAGTAGTTGAAATACATTATAAAATTGTTGAGAACACACTTTAGGTTGTAATATCTTAATTATGATTTTGGTGAATATTATGATATATATACAAATATAGATTAGTGTTTTATACTGTGTATTTATTTTAATTTTGTTTGTGTAAATTTATTTGTATTATAAATATGAATTAAATTAGGTAGAAAAATTAGAATTTTAATTACTTTTATGCTGATCTTCATTAATTAGTGGAAGAATATAAATAGCATTATACCATTATTGTGCAATTTAGTGATGTAATATGAATGTCCCAAAATCAATCTCATTTAATTTAGTGAGGGAATAAATTCCTCATAAATAGAGTACTTGTTTATAATTCTAGGCTAATTAGTGACGGAATATAAAGGTCACTAAATCAGTTATCGTAATTAGTGAGGTATTTATAAATCCCTCACTAATTATTGACGGAAATATATTCACAAAGGTGAATTTCTTTTAAATATTTAGTGACGGAATATTATTGTTAGTGACGGATTAATTCCATACCTATTTGTGACGGAATTTGAAATCCCTCACAAACATTTTGCGACATTGAAATTCGGTACGGATATTGGTACGTCACTAATTCCGTCACTAAATTGATTTGTGAGGGAATTTTAGTGTATTAGTGACGGAATACTTCCCTCTCTAAATTTAATTTTTTTAGTAGTGGAGTAACGGATTAGGTCGCTCTCTTTAAGACATTTTGTGGCATTGCCTAAAATTATGCAAAGCTGCCACTCATCCAAGCCGCTTCCAGGATAAAATAACACAGTTCTATAATGTACGATTACTACTTGCATAATAGATAACTAATATAGAAATACACTCTCTGATAGTTCAAAAACCAGTTAAATATGGCATAAATACCCCTTTTTCTACTCGTTAAATTTTCAAAGTATTTTTTGAACTCTTTATAGAATCATCTTTAATTTCGTGTCATTTGAGTTGAGAAATTATAAAATATCAAATTTTAATTTCTCTTTAATTTAGAAATTATTTTGAGTGGTCAAATGACTATTATTGAATTCTCTTTGAGAATTATTTGAATTTCTCATCTTTTAATAAATTATTACAACTAGTCTATATATCAGGCAAGGAAAAACAGGGAGAAGCTTTCATTCATTAGAGCTTGGAGAAGAATTTTTAGAGATAATCTAAGGTAAGAGTAGGTAATTGCTTTCAATTATGATTTGTATGATGGAAAGGTAGATGTAGGTTTTTGATTGATGAGGAATGTTATGAAATAATCGTTGATGCTGATGTTTTATATGCCATGACCCAAACTTTATAAATATATGTGTATATGTTGTGTGTTGAGGTCTGTAACCTTCTGATTTTCATACGATACATGAACATTATCACAAAAAGTTTCTTTAGATCAATGATATTTTCGCGACTTTGGTACCAATGATGTTGTTAGATACTGCTCACTATTTATATATTAAATGTGTGATTTAATATAATTGTAGACGTCACATGAACCTATAGGGTCACACATATAAGGACATATTGATGAGAGACAAAATAAATAAGAGAAGCTTATTTGATTGCATGATTTGTAATGAACAAACATTATTTAGAGAAACGCGGTACATCGTAAGGTAATTGTACTTAAGAAAAATACAAAACATTGTATGGTATGACGTACTTAAGTGAAGTTCGAAACAACGTAAGGTATATTATACTTAAGTGAAATATGGAACACCATAAGGTACAATGTGTTTAAGTGAAATATGATACACCGTAAGGTATAATGTGCTTGAATTAGCTTATTTAGATTGCAACCACACAAGCAACTCTGCAAATAGAAGCCTTGTCCTAAAGTATTCATGATTGACCAGATTTAGTTTGTGAAACCCTAACACTTAAGAAACCTAGAGCCATATTTTTTCTCTCACTCAAATTCTTCATTCAGATCAGCTAGCACTGAGATTTAAAAGACTTTATTCGTGTGGACTAGTTATAGATGTTGTTGTTCGTGCAACACTCATGATCGCTCTTTGAATTCTAGCCATCAAGGTTTAATCTTAACAAGAGGAAATCATCCTATCACTGGCCATGTTTATTCATAAGGATCAAATTAAGATAATTTTTTATTTCCCTTCAAAATTTGCAGATAATCTTGGCAGATACTAGTGCGAGCCAACCATTTCTGGTCGTAAAGAGAAGAATTGTCATTCTTTCATTGTGGATTGTCTTATAAGTAATCTATCAAGTTAGAATTCTAACTCTCTTTTTATGGTCAGTCACATTAACCTCACTTAAAATTGTATTATGAGTCATCCATATTTTGTCATGTAATTTATAATCATACCTTTATCCATATGTTATGAAGTGGAACAACTTTTTTGAAAATTTATCGTGAGATCTATTTCTAATGCTAGAAAATGTTATTTAATCTCATACAAAACAATTTGTACTCCAAAAGAGAATGGTGGCATATAATCTCATAGTCTGAGGAGTGTTAACACAAGTTACATGATGAAATTATGTTGGGATTTGATGATTAAAATAGACACTTTCTAGGTCAGAATCATTCAAGGTAAATATAGTTGTAGCAATTTAGCTACTTCTTTAATTCATCATCAATCTAAAGCTTCACATATCTGATAGGGTATAACAAGTAGTTGACATTTAATGAAGAATGGTATGTCCTGGGTAATTTGTAATGGCTATTATGCCATCTTTTGGCAAGACAATTGGATTCAAGGATTTTGTAAACTATTATATATGGTTTATTTTGTTTCTTCCTACTCAGGTGATAATACAATGAATGGTTACGCCTCTTCAAAATGTTAGAATTGAAATTTGAATAAGCAGGTCCTTCTCCCTCATATTTTCTCCAATGTTCCAACATTAAGCCCCATACTCCTGGTAATGAGGACTTTTTCATTTGAATTTTTTCAAATGATGGATACCTTTCTATTAAACCACCATATCAAACTTTGTTGATTGACAATTCTAATTTAAATCCTTCTCCAAATTTCAATCTCACATGGAAGTGGAAATATCCTCCCAGAATCTAAACATTTCTTTGGAAATTATTACATGAAAAGATTTTGACTAGCATTAGAAAGGAAACATCGTGGCATAACAATATTTAACCTTTTCCTGTGTTGCATTCAAGCCATTGAGACCATTATGCACATCCTTATAGATCAAGACACAATTAAGAATTTATGAGATAAGTTTATTAATATGAACTATGATAATTATAGTGTTTCTTTAGTCTTGGATAATCGTAGTGGGTAAATTTTAAATTAAAGTTATCTTCAGACGATACTAATAAATGGAACTGACCCACTTTCTTTGATATCATGACAATTTTGTTATGGAAACATAGAAACCAACTAGTTTGTCAAGGATCCCAATTGATCTTGAGCAACTTTTAAGTAGTCTTTAGAGGTACCTATATTATATTCACCATTATCTTTTCTTTCATCCACCCCTTATGTCGAGCAAAATAAGTTTGACAACAATGTGAAATGGAAGTCTCCTTATACTAATTTTTGCAAGCTCAATATTGAAAGGGTGTTTCTTCAATAGTACATGGTTTTCATCTTGTTAGGGTTTCCGTTAAAAACTCTTATTAAATTTATGCTAGTGAATTTTCTTGTAATCTTGGCCGATTAAACTCCATTTTAATTGAGCTATAAGGCTTAGTCCATGGATTGGGAATGGTGAATAGTTTTAGTTTCTCTTCCTTGCTTGTCGAGATGGATTCTCTTGTCGTGATCAATATGATCTATATGAGAAGACTTATAATATGCATTTGCTCCCACTCATTCTTAAAGCATTATCTCTCATTGATCAAACATATTAGAACTTTGGGATCAAACTTATTTATCGAAAAAGTAATCGTTGTGCATATCATCTAGCAAATATCAATCACAATGACGAGTTTCATTTGATAAATTTTTCAACCCCATCCTTCTTTAATTTTTGTTGTTTGATGATTGTCGACGAGTCTCATTGCCTCTTGTTGTTTCTTAGATTTTGTTTGGATTAACATAACTAAATTCCATTATTTGGATTAATTAAATTTGAATGGAGCAGAGTATAATAACATGATATCCATTCCATTTTTTTTCCATCACTTCCCACCATATATTTTTTTAGATCGGGTCAAATGAATGATTTACCTCAAAAGACAAAATGAACTCTATTCTACTCTATTCAATCTCCTTTCATTATACTCTGTCCATTTCCATTTTCTCCATTTATATTTAACATATTCAAACATAACTTTAATTGTTTTTTTCAATTTCCTTTTTTTAATTATTTTTTACATGAATATATTCAAAATATATTTTTAAACTATAATAATAATTATTAATTATTAATAATAATTAAGTAGAATATGGTGCATAAAATAAAGGGTTAAATATATGAACCCCCCCTGTAATGTTAGCGAGTTTCTTGTTTGCCCCCTATAAAGATTTTTTTTGTAATCACACCCTTAACTTATGTATATTCTCTCATTGCTGCCCCCTTCTGGCCATCTGGCATGGAATCTTTAGCATAATTTGCAAGCGTGGCATTTTGAATAAATGTTTATGTTCAATACTTTCCAGCATGGCATAATTAGGGCTATGTCTTCCCCAATTCATCTCCTTGCTCGTCACATTCTTCTTCTACCTCCACGCCAAAATTTTTGCGCTTCTTTCATCTTCTACCTCCAATTCAAATTCCATTGATTGTTTCTGCTGCTACCTCCACTCCAAATTAGGGCAATTTCTTCCCCAATATCGTCTCCTTCGTCGTTTGTTTATTGTTCAACCGAATGGGTGGGAGCAAGGGTTCCTCTTCCACGAATGATTATGGAGTGGGTTTACCCATGTGTGGGTGCAGCATGCCAATGAAGATGTGGGTGTCCAAGTCACTTGATAATCCAGGGAGAAAATTTTGGAAATGCAAGAACATGATGGTTAGTTGATTTTAATTTGAATAATTTGATTATGTCATATGTTGTGTTATATGTTAATGGATGATACGATTGGGATGCAAGATGGTTGTGGTCTGTTTTTGTGGGATGATTTGATTGAACGAAAACACACTAATCCGTCCAGATGCTTACATTGTGATGGAGAGAAGAAATACTTGAGAGAATTGGCTAATGAGATTGTGGACGAGATGGAGTGCAGAGCTGGAATGCACAAGAAAATGGAAAAACACAAGAGAAAGATTGCAAATGAAAGGAGGAAAAATTTCTGGTTGATGATTATAATTGGCCTGACTTGGATTATGTTTTCAGCTTTACTTAAGTTAGTGTAGGTAGAGACTTAGTTTATCATTAGCACGTGTATGTTGTTAATTTATGTTCTTTGAATATTGTAAGGGCTTTGAAATTTGTAATGGCTTTGAATATTGTAATGGCTTTGAATTTAAGTTCTGTTATTTGATTTACAAGTTCTGTTATTTGTAATGGCTTTGAATATTGTAATGGCTTTGAATATTATAACATTTAAATGAAGATAACAAGCACACTATGGTGCATAACATTCAGATACATTAATAAGCACACTATGGTGCATAACATTCAGATACAACAAAAAGCACACTATGGTGCATAACATTCAGATACATTAATAAGCACACTATGATGCATAACATTCAGATACAACAAAAAGCACACTATGGTGCATAACAGTCAGCCACAACAAAAAGCACACTATGGTGCATAAGAATCAACCATAGAATCAACAAAAAACACAAAAAACACACTATTCTGGCAGCACTATTGGTTGGTCTTCTGAACCTTGCCCTGTGATGGGTTTTTTGAACCAAAACAGTTTGATCCTCTCACTTTGCCTCCTTTTGTTGCTTCTTTGTACTTTATGTGAATCAACCACACAAGACCCAGATTGACTCATTTCAGTTGGGATATTTGATTCAACAACATTAGCAGGTGGGATATTTGATTCAACAGAATTAGCAGGTGGGATATTTGATTCAACAGCATTAGCAGGTGGCTGAACAGCATTAGCAGGTGGGATATTTGATTCAACAGCATTAGCAGGTGGGATATTTGATTCAACAGCACTTGATTCAACAGCATTGGCAGATGATACTTTGGCTTTCCTCTGCACATTGTGTAAACAAATGTAAACATGAGATAACAAATCAAATGTAAACAAATGTAAATATGACATAACTTTTCCAATATGTTACCTTTCTTTTAAGAGCATTAGGATCCTGTGTCTTTGCCTTACATGTCAAAGAATTGTGACCAAATTTATCACACTTTGTACACTTGTATGCTACCCCTTGTCTTCTCTTCCTTGCACCTTCTTCTCCACTCTCTCTGATCCTTATTTTCCTTGGTCTTCCAGGAGCAGTCTTGTATACAGGAGGCAGAGGTGGCTCAATGTCTACCTCAGGCCACATGTCCTGTCCATTGATTGGACTTACAGCATAGCCATAACACTCTGCATACTTGTTTCTTGAGTAACATTCATCTACAAATTCACAAGGGTTCTGACTCCTATAGCTCAAGGCTGCCACAACATGCCTACAAGGAATTCCCACTAATTCCCAAAAATTACAACTACAAGACCTTTTAGAGATGTCAACAATAAACTCATGGTTGTTGTAGGTATGTGTAACCTGGAAAGTTTCAGCCATAGACCATGTAGGCAACCAATTGCCACTGTGAAAAACTTCATTATCTAGCCTCTTTCTAGGGATAGGCATAACATTATGTGGCCATTTTTCTAACTTGCTTACAGAAGTTGCTACCCTATTCATCAGATACTTTCTTATCCATTCACACATTGTTAAAATAGGCTTATCCCTAGCAACTAAAATGGTAGCATTAAACGACTCAGCTATGTTATTCATCAACACATCACATTTTGGATAAAAGGTAAAGGCATGCTTACACCAGCTCTTTGGTGGAACTGCACTGAGCCAACTCCAAGCATTAGGATCCACACATTTGAGCTCATTCATTTTTGTGACCCAGGCCTGGTAGTATGTGGCTTTGGCTGCTCCCATCATCAAATCCCTAATTAGGGCTCCACCTCCAAATCTTTTCTTGAAATTTGCATACAAGTGTCTAAGACACAATCTATGCTCAATCCTATTTGATAACTCATCAAACACAGCCACAAAATCCTAACAATTGCAGCATACAATATGAGATAAAGACATACAATAACTTTTGATGAAAATGTGGTAAAAATGAGATAAAGACATACCTTTTACTGATCAGATATAAAGACATATCTCCTTTCTTGTCCAATGTCTTCCAGCAGCAGTTGAATGAACCATTTCCAGCTTTCCTTGGTTTCATTCTCAACAAGTCCAAATGCCAATGGAAAGTATTGATCATTTGCATCTCTTCCCACAGCAATAAGTAACTGACCCCCATATTTTGTTTTCAAATGACATCCATCCACCCCCACAAATGGTCTGCATCCATTTGTAAACCCTTTCTTACATCCATCAAAACAGAAATAGAATGACCCAAACCTAGGTTGAATGGTAGGACAAGGTCTGACAACATTGACTTTAGCTGTATTCCTTGGATTTACTCTAATTAATTCAGCTGCATACCTAAAGATAGAGGCATACTGATTATCAGCATCTCCTTCAATAATCCTCTTAGCAATTAACTTGGCCCTCCATGCTCTTGCTACAGTTATACCAACTGAAAAGTTCTGCCTAATATCCTGCATAATATCTCTAATTCCGATAGATTCACAGGTTTGCATCCTCTTTACCACATGCTTAGCCACCCACCTAGAACTTGCAGACTTGTTGTTCAAAACCCTAGCACATGTATGTTTGTCTACAAGTGTTTTAATAGCAAAAGTCTTTTGGTGGCCCACTTTGGAACATAAGACTAAAAAACCACACTTGGACTTACAAATTACCCTTACTCTGTGGGCCTCATTTTTTACAAAACTTATCTCTCTTCCATTAAGCACTGACCACTCCCTAATAGCCTCTCGAAAATCGTTGAGGGAATTAAATTCCATGCCCCACTTGAACTTAAAGTATTTATTTAAGTGCTCTTTCTTGTACTTGTCATACTTGGGCTTATCTTCATCACAAGAGTCATCTGGGTCATCACTATTCAATTCATCACTTTGATACTGGTCTTCATCATCCATTCCCTTATTGTGCTCACCTAAAGGCCCTAAATGACTGTCATCTACATTTAGGGGCAAAGTATCATCTATTTCTTCATCAAAACCATCAGCAAGTCCGGTTGCTCTCTCATCTTCACTATCATCCAGTCCATCAACAATTTCTTCTTCCAACCCATCCAACTGCTTTTCCTCATTCACACAATTTGGTGCCCTATCACTACGATCAAATTTCACACCCTTACTGTGTTCCACATACAAATCTCCTGTGACATTCATTACGCTAAAATACATGGCAAAATCTACGGCATCATCGTCACTTCTAATATAGAGAAACCCTTCTTGGATTTCTAATACCTTTGTCCAAACCCTAAAACTACCCTCCTCATAACCCAACCTACTAACTATTTTTACAATACTATCCAATCCCCAGCTACCTACGTGCATACCTGTAATGGTTGTATCAACGCCTCCTCTGTAGATGATTTCTTCGTCAGCAACCCTCGCGAACTCACCACCATGGTGAAACGTCACATTGAAATGATCGGATTCCTGAGATTTCACTTGAGCTTCTTCCTGAACATTGCTCTCACTGGGATTTTTCTTCGTCTTCTTCGCCATTGTTTCCCAGGTGCTGAAACCCTAAACGTTGCAAGGGGGCATTTGAGAGGAACATTGTGTAATATACCCACTAATAAAAAATTAAATAAAAATTAAATACACCTGTGTATTCAGAATGCCTTCGTGGCAAGTGTGGCAAAAGATTCCATGACATCTGGCCAACAGGGGGTCCAATGAGGGAATCCACAAAACCTAAGGGGACGATTAAAAAAAAAATATTACCAAGGTCTACTATGGAAACTCGTTAACATTACAGGGGGTTTATATTTTTTATCCTAAAATAAACGTCTAGTCATATAGCTAAAATAATAAAAGAAAAACTTTGTTCCTCTATAGACAAAAATCATTTAAAATTTATACTTTTTTTTTTTAAATAACATAACTTTGATTTCTCCCCATATTCATCTTCTCCTCAAAAAAACATATAGACAAACGTGGTAGTTTCCGGCAGTGACGTGGCCTCAACGTTAGTAGCAAAGACACACTCCATCACGAGCGTGACAGAGAGATCTCACCAGTCACCACCATCGTTTATTCTTCCGTCACACTGACATACCCACACGACGCCGTTTAGCCTTGCATGTTCCCCACTCCATCTTTTCCCAAAACCCTAAAACCCTATCTTCCATTTCTCCCCATGAAGGACCGCCCCTCGCTGTCCTCCCATGGCGCCATCTACGTTCCTCCGCACCACCGCCTCCGCTCCGTCATCACCTCCGCTAACTCCCCTACTCCACTCTCTGCCAAGCTTCGCGAAAATCACACACCCACACCTACTACTCCTCAAACCACCTTACCTGACAAGCGCTTCGTTTCTGCTTACGACGACGTCGTTTCCCAGGAATGGGTCCATCGTGAAGTTCAAGTTCCTTCACTACCGGTGAGTTTTCTTAAATTGTTTCCTCTTATACTTTTGTCTATTCTTCTCACGTAATTCAAACTGTAAATGTGAATATTACGATAGGCATACAATTAATTCTGGAATGATTATGAGGTGTTTGGTTTAGAATTGATTCTACTCGAAGCTCAAATTTATAGCTTTTGAATTTAAATTTAATTTTTACATGTTAATCTCACTTCTCAAGTAGAATTCTAAAGTAGAGTGTATGTTTGGTTTAGCTTTTGGAAAAGGCAAAAACAATTCTAGAGGTGTAAAATTGATTTTGGAATGATTTTGAGGTGTTTGGTTGGGTCTTTTCTAAAGTAGATTGATTTTGCCTTGAGAGTTGATTCTACTTGAAGCTACAATTTGTATCTATTGAGTTTAAACGTGATTAATAGACTGGAATTTGTTGTTCTAACTCACTTTTACATAAATGCATCTAAACATAAATCACTTTACATCCATATCACTTTTAACCAAAATCAGTTATACAAAATTAATTCACTCAAAATCAATTCTCCTCATTGCAGAACCAAACATACACATAATCAATTCATTCCAAATCAAATTTTTTACTGCAAAATCAAACACAGGTATCTGAGCTAGATGTTTAATTTTCTGTGGTCTGTGTGCAGAGTGGTTTCCCCAATGATATCATGCAGGAGTGGAAGCCAAAATTTACAACGCTGTTAAAAGACGAGAGTAAGCAGGAGTTGATTTCAAGGGAGAAAAAAGATAGGCGTGATTTTGATGAAATATCAGTTTTGGCAAGTAGAATGGGGTTGTATAGGTTTGTTTTCTATTCTCTAATGTGTTTGGATCACAAGTATTGCTTGTTCTGGTCTTTGTTGCTCAATTCAATTGCACTTGTTTATGGCAGCCATATGTATTCGAAGGTTGCTGTCTTCAGTAAGGTGCCACTTCCTAACTATAGATATGATTTGGACGAAAGGAAGCCTCAGAGGGAGGTATATATCTCGCTATATGGTTTGTTCTCTGCTTTCCCATTTTCTATCATTTTAGCTATGAAGCATGGACTCCGACACAGACACTCCGACACCGATAATGTCAAAAACATAGGACACCGACTCCGACACCGCTACAATAGTATTTGAACTTCATTTATCCGTTTATTATTAAAAAGTTAAAAATATCCTTATCAAAATTATAGTCTTTAATTTTTCATTGATACATTGTTTTAATATATGTTTAACCCTTTTAGATTTGTGAGGTTTGTCTTAAAGATATACAAGGTGTGTTGAATCAAAGAAAAAAACAAATTCTTTTTTAAACACTTGTTTAAATTGTCCGACACGTGTTATATGAGTGTCAAACGGGTGTGAGATACCGATTTAAAAAGTGTCGAAGCAAAGAAAATAAATCATTTATTTGAGACACTTGTCTTAGTTTTCCGACATTTGTCTGACTTTTCTGACACATGTGTGTCATACAAGTGTTGGACACCATGGCACGCCCACTCTTAGAGGTGCCGTGCTTCATAGCATTTTAGACATTATACAAAAACTTAGGGTTCCTTAAATGATCTTCCTTTTTACTCCCCCTTTCTATTATTCTTCTGTTTGAATGCATGTGAAGGCGTGAAGCATGATGAGTTTTTGATGTAATTTCATAACAAATCTCATTGATATAATAAATTACTCACACAATACACCTTAGTAAAGCTTTTAGTAATTGATAGGTGAGCATGCCTATCACTGTGTTCAGGCAGGTTGGTGCACATTTTTTGAATGCATGTGAAGCATGATGAGTTTTTGATGTAATTTCATAACAAATCTCATTGATATAATAAATTACTCACACAATACACCTTAGTAAAGCTTTCAGTAATTGATAGGTGAGCATGCCTATCACTGTGTTCAGGCGGGTTGGTGCACATTTTGAGGAATACCTTAGCCGAAAGCCCAGGAAAAACAAAAGCTTTTCAGATTTGTCAAGCAGTGATGGCAGTCTTGGTACAGATGAAGGGCTTTTTGAACAACCTGAGCCGCTAGCATCCAATAAGGCTGTTGTGGAGAAAATTCTCTGGCAGAGAAGCTTACAAATGCGGGACGTGCAACAAGCTTGGCAGGTTATTTTAACTTGGATAAAAAATTATGTCATGTCTTCCTTGTTCGGTATTTTGATATAGTTCATATGCACTTTTAGTTTTTTTACAACTCGGAGTCAAAAGATGTCGATATTAACTTAGTTACTACTTAGTAATTTATATTCCATGTAAGATGTTACACGAGGTGTTGCAGCATTTTATCGGGGGGAAAAGAAAAGTGAAGGTCTTCTTTACATTTTACGTATCATCCTCTGTTTTTATTGAACTTTCATTTTGAGGGTTTGGGTATGGAAGATGGCTATTGTGTTCATGCCTAACTTATCTAGTAATAGGTTAAAAGAAAAAGTTTCGATGGTTCTTCATGGTCATTAGTCACCGTTATTTGCTCTGTTAAGATCACAAGTTAGATAGTGGTCAGACAATTTATGACCTTACTACCACTGGGCTGTTTAACTCAGAAGAATGCTCTAGTCTTTTTGTGACGCTTTAAATTACACATCAAATGCCTGAGATCCCCTTAACTTTCTATCTGAATCTTAATATTTGATGGCTGTATGGGGTTTTCTGAGAGTTACACTAAAAAATCATGTGCAATAGGTTGCAATGGAGCCCAGCCCAACGCTGTTGTGACTGCAACTGAATAACACTCCGCAACTTTTGAAAATGTCTAGGATGTTTAATTAACTTTTGAAAATGAAAAAAAATCTGATTATTTGTGAAAATATAGCATCTAGGGTTTAGGATGTTTAATTAACTTTAGTTAGCTTTAGCTTGAGGTAGAGTGTCGTAATATTTGGGTCGTGTCTTGGAGTAATCTAAAATATCTTAAGATTATCTCAGGATTAGTTTTACTATTTTTCTATATTTGATGAATAGTTTCCTTATATAATAATTAAAATTAGGTGTTTAATATTTGTTATGATTATTTTATTTGTTTAATTAAGAATTAGGAGTCTAGTATTATTATAAACAAGAGTTTATGGTCAATATTTTCATATAAACTATAATTACAATTCAAAGTCTTTGTTTTTCTCTTCTTCTTACCTTTAGACAACAAAATAAATTGAATGTTCTTGACATCTTACCTTTTCGTTTCAGGGGTCATCTGAAGGAAAAAGAATGCTAGAGTTTCGTAGAAATCTCCCTGCTTATAAAGAGAAAGAAGCAATATTATCGGTCATATCAGAGAATCAGGTTTGTTGAATAATTGGTCAAGATGCTTCACTAGGGCTATTTATTTTATGGATTAAGCCTCTTTGATTTATTAACTTCATTATAGGTGGAGTTGTGTATCACCAAAACTATATGTTCTTGCCAGTCTTGTGATTGCGATGTTGAAATGTTGACCAAATTTGACTGGTTTACACACTGAAGATCAGTTGTGAGGTGTTTCTGAGGATAAATTCTATGCTTTTATGCAAAACTGAAAATTGTATTGTGAAATTCACAAATGCTGAAAAAAAGAAATTGGAGTTTTAGTGGTCGAAATGTTTAAACCAACAATATTAGGTAAAAATATAGAGGTTATGCTTTTATTGGAGAATGAATGGTTTAAGTATGTTGGATGTATTTAAAGTGACTAAAAACATATTTTAGTCTCTTGATATGACACAGTTATGTCCTTGGCAGAAATCACGGGATCCTTAAGACCCTTGGAATCATACAAAATATATTCAGCTTTTATATGACCGCTGATAGTGTGTCCAGAAATTCTTTTGCTGAGCTACTGATGTTTTATTGGGACAATAAATGCTTTCATTAATAATAGATAAATAAAAATGTACTATGCATCTTATTTCATTACTGTGTTATCCTATGCTTGATTTGTATATGCTGGCTGGTTGCAGCCAAATATATTTTTCATAGTAGTTTGTAGTCTTAATTGAAATTTTCATTTTTTTGTAAATTGACATCTAGAATTCAATTGTCAATTAGTAAAAGGCATATTTTGCAGGTAGTCATCATTTCAGGCGAAACAGGTTGTGGCAAGACAACACAAATTCCTCAATTTATTCTGGAGTCTGAGATAGAATCAGTTCATGGAGCTGCTTGTAATATTATATGCACACAGCCAAGACGCATTTCAGCCATGTCTGTTTCTGAAAGAGTTGCTTTTGAGAGAGGGGAGAAATTGGGTGAATCTGTGAGTTTGTCTGCCAATGACAATTATTTTCAATAAACTATCCCATCTAATTACTGTTATATGAGAACTCAAGTATTTCACTATTGGTGGCTCACACACGCTCTTTTCTGTTGAAAGGTTGGATATAAAGTTCGATTGGAGGGAATGAAAGGGAGAGATACCCATCTTCTCTTTTGCACCACAGGTATCTTATTAAGAAGATTACTGGCTGATAGAAACCTTAAAGGGGTAACTCATGTTATTGTGGATGAAATTCATGAGCGTGGGATGAATGAAGGTTGAACTCTGAATTTGATCGAATCTTTAACTTTCAGAAGATTTCTTCTGAATATTACTGATCTTGCCTTTTTTATAACAGATTTTCTGCTTATTGTCCTTAAAGAACTCCTTCCCCGTCGACCCGAACTCAAACTAATTTTGATGAGTGCTACCCTAGATGCAGAGCTCTTCTCTTCGTATTTTAATGGGGCTCCAATAGTGAATATATCGGTGCGTTTCTAAAACTAAACGATAGTCCTAATTTACATTATAATGTGGGTCGATTCAGGATAGGTTAGTCTGATAGATTCTCTAGTGAACTAGTCCATTACTGGTTTTGTTATACCAAACATACTATTGATCGAAAAATTGCTTTTAGAATTGTTGAACTGGCCATTATCATTGGTGAACTGTATAAATGGCCTACTAGCCCGTGAACTGTATAGAATCATTAATTTAGTTCCTCAAATTGTAGAGGTTAAGCAGTTTGGTCCCAATTCCAAAGTAATCCCTGAATGGAAAATCCTACCATGTTGGTCCTTTTGAGTCATTCAATTAAGTCTTGAAATTGTCCCCAAAAGGGTTCAATGTGATTGAGAATTTTCAATTTAAGGAATCATTGTGATAACATATTTCAATACACTACTTTTTATGGTAAGTGCACCTATCTCCACGAGAATTGTGTTTCAACAATCAACAACTACAAAATCATTGCTAACTGCACGTGGTAACAAGATATTTTGGGGTTTTGAATTGGTTGAAACAAAATAACAACAATGATACTACGATATTTTTGGGGTTTGATTTTAAAGAGTAAAGACATTGTTTAAACGATACAATAAACGGTATGAAGGAACTGGGTGAATGGGTTTGTTGAAAGTTCCACACCCGTTGTGATATGACATCAAAATATATTTATAAGTAGAAGATATTATTTCTTACCTTACGAGCTAGTTTTGTGAGGTTGAGTTAGGTCTATCCAAATCATAAGAGGGTTCAAGCTAGGTATAATTTCATCATAGAAGGAAATGAAATTTGCTCAAGGATTCATGTTTCCAAGCCGTTTCTATTTCAGTTTTTTTTAATTATTACCTTTCTTGGGATAGATATTTTAATATTTGCTGCCAAGAAATATAAGCTTTCCTTTTTCTTGTTGTTTCGGCTGATGTGCTTATTAATACAGGGCTTTACACACCCTGTTAGAACTCTCTTTTTGGAGAGCATTCTTGAAACCACGGGCTATCGGTTGACTCCTTCTAATCAAATTGATGATTATGGCCAAGAGAGGTTGTGGAAAGTGAACAAACAAGCCCCAAGAAAGAGGAAAAGCCAAATTGCTTCTGCCGTAGAGGTATGTAAGAAATTATTAACTGCAGTTGCTTCAGTACTTGTTTAGTATTTTCTTAAATTACGTTAATTTTTTGAAAAATGTGACCAGGATGCAATTAGATCTGCTGATTTCAAAGATTACAGCCTTCAGACACAGGAGTCTTTGTCATGTTGGAATCCTGACTGTATTGGTTTTAGTCTCATAGAATATATCCTGTGCAATATTTGTGAGGATGAAAGGCCTGGCGCTGTTTTGGTTTTCATGACTGGGTGGGATGACATCTGCTCTCTGAAAGAGAAGCTCCAAGCGCATACTGTCTTGGGAGATCCAAACCGTGTTTTGTTGCTTACATGTCATGGCTCA
This sequence comes from Vicia villosa, assembly GCF_029867415.1. NCBI lineage: Eukaryota > Viridiplantae > Streptophyta > Magnoliopsida > Fabales > Fabaceae > Vicia > Vicia villosa. The sequence continues at coordinate 79,168,493 of NC_081180.1, read as the reverse complement.
ATGGCTAGTGCGGAGCAAGTAAATCTTCTACTTGTTGACTACTGAATGTTAGAGTTTGCGTTGTTACCTAACCTAGACACTTAAGTTTAGCAACAAAGTATGCAAAATTTTATGTTTTAAATAAAATGCATGATCATATCCCATACCAAAGTGTTTCCCAAAAACTACTCTTTAACAATATATTACATGTAGAGTGAAGTATGTGATTGGCCGTCCCTACTTACTCCCAATATTTATATAAATTGTACATTATTGGATATGCAGAAAATAATATTTGAAGAGCCTGAAGATGGAGTAAGAAAAATAGTGCTAGCAACAAATATTGCTGAAACGAGTATCACAATAGATGATGTTGTTTTTGTTCTGGACTGTGGAAAAGCAAAAGAAACATCATATGATGCACTGAATAATGCGCCTTGTTTGCTTCCTACATGGATCTCTAAGGCATCTGCTCATCAAGTAATGTTATACTTCTGTTATGTATGTGGCAATGATCATTTTTATAATATGTTCAATGTACAATGTTGCTGGGCATCGTTTTCTATGCTGTCAATTATGTGTATGTATGCATCTACTTTTTGCAAGTATTTTTCCTAGTTATCAGTTTAGTTTGGCAGAATACCATGGACTCTTGACTACTGATAACATTTTTTTTTTACAGTTTTGTCGGTTTGAATTTGAATTTCTTTACGATAACAATGCATATCTTGTATGATAAATCAGAAGCAGTTGTCAGAATATAAAATAATTTATTGATATGATGTTAGAATATCTTGGTTTATCTCTAAGGATCAGTTTTCAAATTCAATCTCAGCGTATCTTAGATTATCTACTAGGATTGGTTTTTATATTTCTTCTTATTATCTGTTTCTCAATTTCTCTACTTATTTAGGTTTGAGTTTATGTATTCCTATAAATAAGGATTGGTAGGTAGTTTTGTGTATTAAATCAATATCAAGTTAATATCCAACATATTTTTTACTATAGCTTTAGTTCTTACTATTTCTGTCCTCTTTTTGTGTAAAATCCCATTTATTTCATATCCTATTGCTTCAATATTAGTTACAAAGTTAGAACATTATGTGGGTAGTCAAGAAAAGATAGAAGTTGTTGGACGAAAAATGGAATTCTAGGGCAGAACGCTTCAGACAGCTTCAGAGATGAGGTTTTCTGGCACTTCCCTAAAAGACTTATAATTAGTACTAATAGCTAATATCCCAACCCTCCATTTCATATGGGTCAAACCTCAATCATTTAAGTTCACTGAGGTTCCATGCTATTCACTCGACTTTATAAATAGCTTGGTACAATGCAATATGGCGGTGGTCCTTATACCATTATTTACAGATTGAAGAGGCTAAGGACAGTTTGAATGCTTTTTTTAATTTGGGGATGGGGGTTGGCGCATGATTATACGCCCAGGTTTAGTGTGTTGTGTGAGTGAAGGTATTCAAATAGAAATTAACATTTTGTTCTCTAGGCTTCGGGTTTAGGGGACGTTTGTGAGTATGAATCATGAAACTGTTGGATGTTAAACATTACTAATATTATCCTTTTTCCTCCAAATCCTTTTTTCTAGAGAAGAGGAAGAGCTGGCCGTGTTCAACCTGGAGTGTGTTACCATCTCTATCCTAGATGTGTATATGATGGTTTTGCAGAGTATCAATTGCCAGAAATTTTGAGAACACCTTTGCAGTCTCTCTGTTTACAAATCAAAAGTCTAAAACTTGGAAGTATATCCGATTTCTTGTCTAGGGCTTTGCAATCTCCTGAGATACTCGCGGTAATTATTTAGTTGGTTTATTCTGTAAAACTCCATCAAATCATGCATACCTTTATTTTTAATTCGATTAGTTGTTTATTCATATATTTTGTTGTACCTCATTTTTATTTGAATATTTATTCATAGGTACAAAATGCAGTTGAATATTTAAAAATAATTGGGGCTTTGGATGAGAATGAGAATCTGACTATTCTAGGTAGGTTGATACCTTACTTAGTAATGAAAAGTTTGGCTTATTAATTTGCCCTCAAAATGATGCAAACTTGGGCTTGGTTTTCCAATTGACAGGACACTATTTGACGAAGCTTCCCATGGAACCCAAACTTGGCAAAATGCTTATATTAGGTGCTATCCTGAACTGCCTGGATCCCATATTAACTGTTGTTGCTGGTCTTAGTGTGAGGGATCCTTTTCTAACACCACTGGACAAAAAAGATGTAAGCTGCTCCTGTTTTCGATGATTGACTAATGACTGAAAAGTAATTTGTTTTTTTCTAAACAGATGTTATTTGAAATTTAATGTATTTCTCAGTTCCTTACTTCTTCCCTCTGTTCCCCTGTCCCCTCTTATCCTCGTTGTGAACTTGATTTTATTATTTGAGTTTAAAGTCCTTCATTGCAGCTTGCAGAGGCGGCAAAAGCTCAATTCTCTGGTGCATACAGTGACCACCTAGCACTTGTACGCGCTTATGAGGGTTGGAAAGTTGCTGAGATAGACTTGGGTGGATATGAATATTGTTGGAAAAACTTTCTTTCATTCCAATCCATGAAAGCTATTGATGCTCTTCGGAGGGAGTTCAAAGGCCTGCTTACAGATATTGAATTAGTTGATAGCAACACAACAACCTGTAACACATGGAGCTATGATGTGAATCTTATCCGAGCAGTTATTTGCTATGGTCTATATCCTGGAATTTGTTCTGTGCTGGTATGCCTTTTTATATGACACATATATTAATATAAAAGCCATTCCATTCCCTTAATCAGTACTGAATGTAGATAAGACCCAAGAGGAACAAATGCCCCTTCAAACCTTCTTTTTTCAACATGGCATCCATTTTAACATGGGCACAACATATTTTCCCCACTGCCTCCTTTTATAATCTAAATATTAGTTTAAGCCGGATTTTGTTTTCCTCATAACTAAACTCTGCAAGTCTTTTGATTTGAAGGGCAACTAGTCATCTAATGACTGACCATGGATCCTCTCCTTCTCTCCTTTTCTCTCCTTCACAAAAACAAGGGTAATAGAATTGATGGTATTAAGAAAATTTGATAAAAAGAAGAGGGGGAAAACATTAGAGAGATATAGAGAGAAAAGTTTGAAGGAGATAGTTGGAGAGAAAAGTTTGAAGGAGAGGATCCAAGTCCGAGTGGCTGCATCGGTTCTTTTTTATTTTTATTTTAAGTTTGCGAATTGGAGATACGAGGACTTGAATTGGAGACATCCACCGCAGGTTAAACCGCAGCCTCCCAAGCCCAATTTGATAAAAACATGTAAATGAATTTTAACAAGATCTATCATCTTTTTTCGCGTACTCTTGGAAGTTCTGGCATCACTTGTTTGGCTATAGATGTTAAGAGGCCCACATTGGATGAAATTCGGTTTGAACATAAGTTTATAATTGAGTGTATTCTTCACCTCACAATCCGGTTTTGTAGGGTTGAGTTTGACTCGACCCAAATTTTAAGATGATATTATAGCCTGAACATAAACTTATAAATGGAGGCGTTCATCACCTCACAAGCCGTTTCTGTAGGGTTAACTTAGACCCTACCCAAATTCTAAGTAGAAAATTTTCAAAATTTTGTATTTCCAAATTTTTTTACTTGATTATATGAAGAGAATGAATTAAATATAATTTAAATTAAAAATAATTAGTGTTTTTTATATAAGTTGTGATACATGATAACATTTTAGATTCAAATTAAATATGAAAACCATCATGAATTAAACCTACAGATGTTCATCAAACTCATTATGCTGCATCAATCTGGAATTTTATTATTTGTCACTGTTTTCAGAAAAATATTTTACTGCTTGGAGTTGCACAATGTGTTAACTTAGTATATAATATTATAATTAGCTTATTCTTATGTTTTGGGACTGAAATAAGTAAGATGTAATTTCATTTGCAGCATAATGAGAAGTCATTCACTTTGAAAACAATGGAGGATGGTCAAGTGCTCTTAAATTCGGTTAGTTCTTTAATCAATATAATTGCCGCTGGTTATGAAACTCTTGCCATATTCAAACTCGGGTTTTAATGTTGTCTTTTGATTCTTTTTTGTTTTCCTTTTAAATGCATGTATGTTCGATTTGCCTAGAACTCGGTTAATGCTCGGGAAACTAAAATTCCATATCCGTGGTTAGTTTTTAATGAGAAGGTTAAAGTGAACTCAGTTTTTCTCCGTGACTCAACAGCCGTGTCTGATTCAGTGGTGCTTTTGTTTGGTGGAAGCTTATCAAAAGGAGACGCTGTAAGTGCCATGTAATTTTTTATTGGTTCTAATGTGTAATATGTGTTCTATAAAATGTTAGTATTATATTCAAATTGAATCCAAAGTTTTAGTTGTATTATGGTTTACTGAATCCAATTTTTCTTTCAGGATAATCACATAAAAATGTTAGGAGGATATCTGGAGTTTTTCATGGAACCTACTGTTGCTGATATGCATCAGAGTATAAGGAGAGAGCTTGATGACTTCATTCAGAGCAAAGTAGGTGCCATGCTCAAACTAGCTGTTCCTTGATATTTGAAATTTGAATAGTTAGTGCCTTTTCTGTTTAGAAATTTACAGTGACCGAATGAACAATAATTTTAATTTACATTGCTGTGTTGTGCCTACAGCTACTTTCTCCGACAATGAGCATACACTCATATCATAACCTCCTATCCGCGGTACGATCTCTGATTTCCAATGACTCATGTGAAGGCAGATTTGTATTTGGTCGCCAGGTCCTTAAACCATCAAAGAAATCTATGATCCCCTCACACCCAGCATCGTTGGCATCATTGGGTTCAAGGACAGAGAGTGGACCTGGGGGTGATAATTCTAAAAGCCAGCTCCAAACTTTGCTTACAAGAGCAGGATATGCTGCACCTATCTACAAGACGAAACAGTTGAAGAACAACCAGTTTCGATCTTCAGTTGAGTTAAACGGAGTGGAGATAATGGGCCAACCTTGTAACAATAAGAAGAGTGCAGAGAAAGATGCTGCATCTGAAGCGCTGCAATGGTTAATGGGCAAGCAAGCTGGCCGTGAATATATCGATCACATGTCAATGTTTCTGAAAAAAAGTAAGAAGGATCACAATTAAGTAATCAACTATATCGAACTTTTAATGCCAAGGTAAAGGAACACCAAGAAGGTTTGGCTATGGCATTTTTCTCATGAAAACAGTGAAAGCCCGAACAAAGATCACACCAGTTCAATTTGAAGTTGGGATTTTCTATGAATATGAAGCAAGGAATTGTCAATCAAAGCTTGAAGTTATTTTTGTCAAGAAAAAAAAACTTGGTTAGCTGGTTAGCGGTAGGGTCATTTTGCAACAGGACTCTGGAGAACGTAGTCCATGGCGTTCATTCATGGGGTGATGTGCATATTCAACGGAAATGATGCCGAACTAATAGTTTTGACATCATATGTTGAATCTCCTGGGATTTTGTCGTTTTTGGGAGCAAAATGGCATTGAAAATGAAGGTGACAATTGTTCATAATTAGGAAACTGACATGCATAATTTGTACTAGGTGACAATTTGTGTTGCATTAGGGTCTGTTTGGTTACAGCATTTTGAAACTAATTTCCATTTTAAAAATCTAGCAAAAATAGGACTTGCTTAGCATATGAACTGCAGTGTAGTATGTCATTTTGAGATTTTATGTACATATTAATTGTTTTTTGTTTAACAGGAAATTTACCTGTTAATTGTTAAACAATGTTACATGTGAATAATTAACTCAAGATATGATATGCAAAATGAGAAAGTGTCAAATATCTGTTTATTCTTAAAATAAGTGTAACAATTAAAATAAAAGTAAAACAGACTAAATTTAAGTAACACATTAAAAATTGTAAATATAAAAATAACATAAGAAATTCTAGAATTGTCGTGGCACAAAAAGAGTGCATCAAAATGCACTAATCACCCTACTTTCTTTGTACAATAATAACTTGCCACCACAAATTTGATGACTAAGTTAATTTACACTTTTGAAATAATTTGAGTAAGATTGTTCTTTAAAAGACTTCCAAGATGTATAGTTTGTCCTTCTCTTTCTCTTGATCACAATTCAAACTTATATACTTAATTGTTCTTTGTTTGTATGAAACTCTTTGAATGTTATAAAAGTTATGCACAAAGGATTAACATTAAATTTTTTGAGCAATTTGAATGAAACTCTTTATGTTATAAAAGTTATGCACAAAATTTCAACATTAAAGTTTTACGAACACTAGAAAAATTTGATGTATAAAAGAAGTTGATTGTTTTTTCTGATGTATACAAACCTTATAGACATCCTTTAATACCGCTATGAGAACATGAAACATTGCATTAATTTACATACATTTTGTTTGGTGAAAAGGTGCAATTTCAACTCGTAATTGATTATCATCTTAGCTCTAATAGATTAGGACAAAAGTCACATTTCGGAAAATACAAATTTCTCATAATAGATTACGCTTAAGTGGTATTCGATTACCATTGTGATAGAATTGAAAAATACAATTTTTAAAGTTTTGACTTTCTTGATTTTTATGCATAAGCATGTAAGAAGCTTGTAGATGAAGTGAGAGATCAATATTTGAGCTTCTAAAGTAATATGGCCTAGATTGTGATAATGATATAAACATGATCCATTAACTCGATAGTTATTAGAATTATACTGTCTCATGAAGTTTAAGCTTTATCTTGTCTGATGGATGTAAAAAATGTCTTTCTCAATGGGTACTTGAATGAGGAAGTTTTTGTTTAGCATCCCAAAGAGTTCATTTATTCGTGTCTTTTAAATCATGTCTACAAATTTAAGAAAACTCTATATGGACTTGAATAATCTCATAGAGCTTGGTACGAGAGACTCACTTAATTTCTTACTAGGCGTGGATATGTTCGTGGAATAATTGACAAAACCCAATTTGTGAAGAAGGATGAATGGAAGCTTATGATATCCCGTATCTACATTGATGATATAGGGTTTGGTGGAATGTCAAGGAAGATGGTAGAATATTTTGTTTAACAAATGCATTCTGAATTCGAGGTGTTGGGAGGTGAACTCACATATATTTTTAGTTTTCAAGTGAAAAGACTGAAGGATAACTTCTTTATCTCCCGGAGCAAGTATGCTATAAGTATAGTAAAGAAACTTGGGTTTGAGAATGCAAGGCCCAAACAAACCCTTGTTGTCACTCATGTTAAGCTCTCTAAAGATGAACATTGAGTGACTGTTGATCAAATCATTTACAGGAGTATGATTGACAGTCTCTTTTATCTCAGTGCCAACCATCTTGACATTACTTTTTATGTTGGTGTGTGTGCTTGTTAAGAAAATCCTAAGATTATTCATCTTACTCAAGTTATGAGAATCAATAAGTACATACAGGGTCGACCCAAGGGTAAAAGGCGAGCTAGGCCCTCGCTTTAGGCCTCAATTTTTTTGTTAAAGGTATTTTTCGCCTCAAAAAATTAATAATTAGTATATTTTTTCAAAAACGAAAAATCTTGTTTAAATGCTTGTTTAACTCGGTTTATAAAGAAATGATGTTTTATTTTGAAGGTCTTGTGTTCAAATCTAGTAGGGTCGCAATTTACTAGAGTAATTTGAATACAAAAATTATTATTGAATAATTATAAATTTATTATTTAAATAATTTTATTTTAATTTTATAAAAATTCATTTTTACTTCTTTTACTCTTGCTTATGTAAAAGTTTTACAAAATATATATTTTTTTGTTTAATCAATATAATATGTGAGAGTGGACAACATGACTCATCGTATAAATAGTTAATTTTATATTTTAAAAGATAATCCAACTTTGATAAAGAAAATGTAAATATTTAATTACCAAAATTAACATTAGTTTTATAGTAGATACAAAAGAATTTAGTCGTAAAAAATCTTAGAACTTCTTCTAAAAATTAAATATTTAATTATAATAGATGAACCAAAAAAACTTTGTTTTAATAGTTGCCTTAGGCCTCACATTACGCTGGGCTGGCACTAGGTACATAAATGGCATAACTGAATATGGTCTCTAGTCCTCCTTTGATACCATTTCTTCACTAGTTGGATATTCAGAAAATATAGATAATGGAAAAAGTACTTTTAGTGGATACTTCTTTCTAGGAAAAAAATTTAATCTTAATGCTTTTTTGGTTTTCACCACCAGTATCCGGTCCGATTCACTGGACAGACTAATCTGATTCGGAGGTCAGTTCTGACATCAAGTGGTTTCAGTCTCCATTTCGATCGTAGTTGTGGAGAATCAAACTGTGGTCTTCCTTACTAAGTTATGCGTCAATAACCATTGATCCAACTAACGATTGGTTAATCTTGGGCTTTAGTAAAAACTATAATTTTGTTTCTCTTTCTATTGTATAAGTGGAATGCATTGCAACTGGAAGTAGTCACACACAACTTTTGTTAATGAAACAAATGCTTAAAGATTACAATGTGACACAATATGTCATGACATTATATTGGAACAACTTAAGTTCCATTAATATTTCCAAAAATATTATTCAATATAGCCGAACCAAACACACTGACATCCAACATCATTTCATTAGAAAATTATTAAAAGAAAAGAAAATATCATTAGAGCATGTTAAAACTGACAAACAACTAGCCGATACCTCCACATATAACTCTTGATGCTGTTTAGTTTGGAAATCTTAGAACATCCTTGGGTATGTGCGTTAATGACTAATAGAAATTATTGGACATATGGTTAAAATGGGTATGGGTGCATTGGAAATCTTATATTCTCATTTATGTCAAGAATAATGTCTCTTATGTCCTTCAGCCCAACATAAAAAGACTTCATCTCCTTGATATTTAAAAAGACAAGCTTCATCTGAATATTGTTCAAGAAGATGTTAGTAAAGATGTATATTGAAACACAAAAGTGAGTATGTAATTTATCAAATCCACGAAGAGTAATTGTCTTTTAATGTTTGAGTTGAACGAGTTGTTCATACTTCACTCAGTGAAGTTGCAGATTCAGCAGGGAAGAAGATGAAGATAAGCTATCTATATGATTCATTCATTACAAATCAATGTACACATGACTTGGTTAATATACCAAGGCTAGGAAACAGTTACACATGCTAACAAACTAATAACCGTATGCTAGCTGGAAAATACACATGTGACTAAATACAAAATACAATATACATAAGAGCTTAACTTAAATGAAATGTATGTAACTCTAATACCCCCCTCAAACTGAAGGTAGGTGAGTGTCACAAATCACCTTGAATTTGGATCGCAGATCCTGAAATGCTGCTGTACCAAGAGGTTTGGTCAGAGTGTCTGCTATTTGCACAGTAGCTGGAACATGTTCTATAGCAAGTTGTTTAGCAACAACCCTTTCGCGAACAAAGTGAATATCAAGCTCAATATGTTTCGTTCGAGCATGCAAAACCGGATTGTGGGATAGCAATACAACACTCAGATTATCACATAAAATAGTAGGGGTGTGGAATGACACATTAAGTTCTGAAAGGAGTGATTCTAACCATAATAATTCTGCTGTGGAGTGAGTAAGAGCATGGTATTCTGCTTCATTGCTTGAACGTGCGACCAAGGATTGCTTTTTGGAGCTCCATGACACAAGGTTAGGTCCAAAGTAAAGGCAGGAACCAGATGTGGAACGCCTATCATCAGGGTCACTTGCCCAGTCTGAATCACTATAAACTCAAAGGGAAAATTTGGGGGCAGATGCAGATGGTGTCAAAAGAAGTCCATGACTGCTTGTACCACTGAGGCACCTTAAAAGTCTCTTCACAGCTGACCAGTGTGTCTCAAGGGGTGAGGCCATGAACTAACAGGCCTTGTTGACACTGAAGGCTATATCAGGCCTAGTCAGAGTGACATATTGCAGATCTCCTACAATGGATCTGTATAAAGATGCATCAGAAAACAAGTTGGAACCATGCTTACTTAACTTGCAATTGCTAAGCATGGGAGTTGGGACTCCATTGGCATTTGGCATATTTGCTCGAGCAAGTAAGTCCTTGATATATTTGGATTGCGTAAGATGCAAGCAGCCATTTGCATAAAACTTGACTTCAATGCCTAAGAAATAGCTAGGTCTCCCAAGTTTCATAAGGGCAGATGTGTTGTGCAGTTTATTAATCAGATCATGAACCAAAGTAGAGTCAGATCCAGTAATCAGAATATAATCAACATAGACTAGAGCATACATAGACACACCTTGTGCACAATAGATGAAAAAATAATGGTCACACTTGGAAAGATAAAACCCAAAATGTATAAGAGCTTGAGTAAGTTTCTCATACCAGGCCCTGGGAGCCTTTTTAAGACCATATATGGCTTTGTTTAGCTTGCATACTAGGCTCCTGTCTTTGCTCTCAAACCCAGGAGGCTGTACCATGTAAACTTCATCATGAAGAGTACCATTTAAGAATTCATTGTTTATGTCAATCTGCTGTACTTCCCACTTGTAGGTGATGGCCAGAGTTAAAATGACCCTAATGGTGATGGGTTTTATAACAGGAGAGAAAGTTTCTGTATAATCAAAGCCATGTTCTTGATGAAAACTTTGGCTACTAACCTGGCTTTGTGTTTGAGCAGGCTACCATCAGAGTTGTATTTAAGTTTGAAAACCCATCTACATCCTATTGCTTTTCTTTCAGAGGGCAGGTTATAAGAGTCCAGGTCTTGTTGGCTTGTCAAGCATCAAACTTAGCTTTCATATATTGTTTCCAGGCTGGAGAAACTAGAGCTTGCTTGATACTGGTGGGTTCAGTTTCAGTATGGGCTATGAAAGCTTTGGGTTTGGATTTCCATGTTTTTGCTCTTGTGAGCATGGGATGATTGTTAACAAGAAGGTTGCTGGGAGAGTGGCTTGAATTTATTGAAGGAGAGTTGGAAGAAGTAGATAGGTCTATGTGGTTGGAAATCTGATTTAAGGGTAAGCTGTTAGGTATGAGTGTAGGTGAGCTGTCAACTGATAGACTATTACTTGTCTTATTATCCTCAGGAAAATTAACAGCAGGTTGGTTAGGACTAGGGGTATGTGTTGGATTTGAGATGTGGATTTGGTTATTATCCTCAGGATAATTCAGAGTAGGGGACTCTTGGATGGATGTGTTACTATCAATCTAATTAGCAGTAGACACATTGAAATTGCCATTACTAGGATTCAGATTTGTGTTGGGAGCAGTGTTGGTATTGTTGGATAACTGAATTGCTGAAGAGTCATTGGGCCTAAGGGAGTTTTGTTTGAAGGTGGAGAAAAACACAAGAAAGGGGGGATTGAATTGTGTTATTTATCAATGAAAATTTCCCTTTCTTTTTAACGTCTTTTCTTTCTTATGTTTTATCATATATTGGATTATGCTTTTGATGTTGCGGAAGCATGTGGAAGTAGAACTACATAACTAATGAGATGTTCATTTTAACTTCTGTGTGTCATCAGAACTTCTGACTGGTCTCAGTACAATTCTGAAGAAATTTTGCGCGAATGTTCTAAGTTAAAATGTGAAATACAGAAAGTAAAATACATGTTTATTTTTATCCTGGTTCACCTTCTGATTAAGGCTACCTCCGGTCCACCTTCTTCAGGTGATTTGCCTTTGTCCAGAGGTCTTAATCCACTTTACCCAAATCATGATTACAACCGCACGATCCTCCGTCGTGACTAACAACCTGCACAACCAACTGCTGTGACTAACCATCTAGACAATGACTCGTTCAGTGATCTTTGCGAGATATAACGTCCATTGACTCAGGAACCCTGCACAAGCTACCCGCGAGTGACTAACCCTGTACAACAACACGTTGTGACTAACTCCCTGCACAGCTACCTGCTGTGACTGACTTCAATGGACTGTTCAGTGATCTCCACGAGATATAACATCTATTGACTCCTGGATTCCTGACCTTCACTTGGTCTCCTAGAGATTTCCACAATGACCGCAACCAATTGTCTTCTCAAGCTTCTGACCTTAACTGGTCGCTCAAGGCATCTTATGGAGATTTACAGATGTGCTTCTTATTCAAGCAGATAATCTCTTATTCTCAATACATATGTTTACGACTCACTGACTAGAAGTCACTCCTGGAGCCTAAACAATCTATCAGAAGTTTCTAAGATATAACACATTACGAGCAACGACTCTATGTGTTTTATATTTAAATAGAAGAAACAGAACATCTTACAGTCTTCTTTTCTTCAACTTCTGGATGAGATCTTCTTCTTCTGAAAGTAGATAAAGAGTAGCAGCTCTTATGTTGATTGCTTCTTTCTTGATCTTCATCTTCTTCTTCAATAAGCAGTTTAAGAGCAACAACTCTTATATAGATTTTCTTCTTTGCTTCTGGTCTTCTTTCCTTGAATATGGAGGTTGAAGTTTTGGAGCAATCACTCATTCTTGTAATACCATCTCCATTCCTTCTTCAAGCAGATTTATAGCCACAACTCTATGTTGAATTGCTTCTTCCAATGCTTGTCATCCTCTTGAATACTGATCATGAAGCTTGTTACGGCTTATAGCACATTTAATGAACATAAGTTAACATGAAACACTCTTGAGCAACAACTCAGTGTATTCAGTTTCTCAAGTCATTCAATGTGGGAAATGTATGAACTGATCAAGTATTAGTGACTTTCTCATGACTCCATTGGAGGATACTGCTTAACAGCAGAGATTTATTCTTTGCTTTATATTAGGCATATGGTTTTTGTATCACAACCCAGTGGATAATCACATACTAAGTATGCGTTGCCTCTTGTGGAACTTCTGATGCATGGTTTCATAAAGTTTCTTATCTGCTTTTCATGCTCAACTTCTTCTACAGATTTTCTCTCAGGATCTCTCATTTTTTGCTCTTTGTAGATGTATCCTAGATACATACTCTGATGCTTACTATGGATGCATACTCAGATGCATACACAAACGCATACCTTCAAGTCTGAAGTTTGATCTATTTATAGATCTTGGTATGTTACCGTTGGAATCTAGCCGTTTGAGATTTGTTTGAATGTTGCTTTTAATGCTTTGTCTAGATTGAGCCTTTTGCTTTATCTATATTGCTTTTAATGCTTTGTCTATATTGCTTTTAAGTGCTGTTCTCGGCAGAGCCTTATCTTTAACTTGATGATTATAGTGGATGGCGTGTTTCTTTTGGTTAAGCTTGTCTTTCAATGCGCTGCATGTGTCTTGCTTCTTCTTTTAACCTTGGGAGTTGTTCCTTTTAAATGTTGTAACCGTTTTGCATGTGATGATGTTTGTAACAACTCTCCCTTTGATTCTAAGCTCTTGTATTTAATTTATTCTGTATGCTGAGCTGTAGGTGATCTTCTGATTCGCATGTGACTCTGTTACTGTTTGCCTTTTGTATGTCACTGTATTGTAACTAGAACATCTAACTTAAGAACTTCTGAAATTTCTTCTTGCGTGATCTTTTGATGTTGCATGTTCTATCTGAATAAGCTTGTTTTCCATCTTTGCTTGTTTGCTTCTTGATCTGCTGTCTTTAGCAGTTGATGTGTTCTGGATCAGAACATCTGATGACTGATGTCTCGACTTTGGTTAATCTTCTGAATGTTTGGTTCTTCATATCTAAGCCAATTTTTGATGTAGCCGTTGTACTCTTTTTCTGATGAATCCTGTATTAGATTTATAACATAATATCTGCACACTAAATGAAACCATTAGTAATAAAATTGTTACTCACAAAATATATGTTCGTTATCATCAAAACCAGATTCTGAATATAGATTCTCAATCTTGTTCTAACATTGTTCATAACCAAGAGAGAGTGAGTGACTGGGTATGCCTGTGTGTGGTACAGAACTGACTAAAGCAGGAGTCCTCAAAGTTGGATGAGATGGAGGATTAGTATGTTGTGAAGAAGGTATAGGCACAGAAGTAGATACACTAGGTGCTGCAATAGTGGGTACTCTAATACTATTGATGCTTGACACACTGACTGGGCTTTGTTGTTTAGGAAACAAGGATGGATAGGGAAAGTGGTATTCATTGAATTTGACATCTTTAGAGACATAAATTCTACCATCCTTACTTAGACATTTGAATCACTTGTGTTGAGGTGAGATTCCAAGGTATATGCACTCCTGGATTCTCATTTGCAGTTTGTGTTTGTTAAAAGGCCTTAGTAAAGGAAAGCAGGAGCACCCAAATACTCTTAATGATTTATAATCTGGTTGTTTGGCATATAGGGCATGTAAAGGAGAGCAGGCTTTGGGTAGAGCTGCTGTAGGCAACCTATTTATCAAGTATGTAGCTGTAGAAAAGCTATGATCCCAATATTCTATAGGTAGATAAACATGGGCTAACAGGGTGAGTCCCATTTCAACTATTTGTCAGTGTTTCCTTTCTACTGTGCCATTTTGATGTGATGTGTATGGACATGTAAGCTTATGAGAGATACCAAGCTCTGCAAGGAACTTTGTAAAGGGGATAAATTCTCCACCAAAATCAGATTGTATTGCCTTGATAGTGGTAATGAATTGAGTTTGGACAAACTTAAGAAATAACCTAAAGGCAGACAAGGCTTTAGACTTTTGTTTGAGAAAATACAGCCATGTGTACTTAGAGTGACCATCAACAAAAGCAATGTAGTATCTATAACCATAACTGGATGGATTGGGGGAAGGACCCCACAGATCAGTATAGACAACATCAAAAGGATTCTCATAAACAGTAGTGGTAAGAAGAGCATAAATTCTATGTGCTTTGCCAAGATTGCAAGAGTTGCATAATTGAACACTACTATTATTCATACCAGAGATATTACAAGTTTTCAGTACATGGGAAAAAGATTTTAAATTTGTGTGGCCTAGCCTATGATGCCAAAGTGTGCTAGTGCTATAAGAATGTTTATCAGTATTGACTGACCTAGGAACAGAATTATCAGAAGCAATAAAGCTATGATCACCATGAGGTTGCTCAAGATTAGAATTGACTTGATGATGCTTGGTAGGCTCCACTGATAACTGAGGAAAGCAGTATAGACCACACTCATCTAGGACTCCTTCAACAATCACTTGTTTAGAAGCCTGAGAAACAATGTAACATTTGTTAGGAAATAATTGAAACACGACCTTGTTATCACTAGCGAACTTGGAGACTAACAGTAATTTTTTGGTAATAGAGGGAACATGTAACACATTTGTGAGCATTAATGTAAGATATGATCCGATTGAGGTGTAAACTGAATAGATCCTATAGATTGAATGCTAAGATTTTGACCATTGCCAACACAACATTGTGAGACCCTGCATATTTGTGTTTTGTGTGTAAAATGTGTGCATAAGGTGTTAGATGATGTGAGGCACCTGAGTCTGCAAACTAGGCTAGTGACTCCAGTTCAGATGGGAGAGAGTAAGCATGTGTGGTTGCCATCATTGCCATTGCTGGAGAGCTCTTAGCAGCATCAGTGTTGGTATCTTGAGTTTGATTGGAGTTGGACTAAATCCTATTGTTCTCTGGGGGCATATAGTTCTTATCAAATCGATGCCAGCAAGTGGATACAACATGTCCATACTTGCCACAGAGTTGACATGTGGGTCGATTACCAGATGTGGATCTTCCATGGACACACCCACGTCCCCTATTAAGTTTGTTTCAACGTCCACGACCACCTAAGTATGCTCCTCTGGAGCTGGAACCTTCAAGGTTGGTGTGAGCAACGTTTGCAGCAATTGTTTAGGCTGCAAGTTCTTGACGAAATTTATCCAATTGAGCTTCCTGCACATACAAGAGTGCTTCAAAATCACACAGAGTAGGCGGTACAAGGCATCCATACATTTGCATCACAAAAGGATTGAAATTCTTCAGGAAGGCCTTCAAGAATAGTGAAATTCTAGTAAGACAGAACTCAAATGTCATATATGGATGTCATGACATCTGATCTGACATTATAAAAACAGACAAGATAGGAATACAAATAATAGTGCAGAAAATAAATAACACACATAATTGTTCACCCAGTTTGGTATACAACAATACCTACTCTAGGGGCTACCAAGCCAGGGATGAAGTCCACTATTTGCAGTATCAATTCAAAGCTAAACCCCCCCGTTTACAACTTCTCACTTAATCACTACCCAATGACCCTTCCACCTAGGTTCTCCCTAAATATGGAATATCTCCATTCCACTCCCAATCATAGCAAGATGTCTAGCAGTCAACACCTCAGCCACTGCATCGACGGCCTAATCACCAACATTCTAAATACACAAATAAACATAACCTGGAGTTGCTTAACAGCTTCCTCCAAGAACACAACATCTCTTACCTACAGGCTTCAAGATTCACACTAAACTTCTCTTGCTTAACAACTTCGAGAATCACATATCAGTGACCATCCCACAATCCAGGTGGTTCACTTTACAGACTCAGCCCTTAAAAACTACATTATTAAAATTACGGCTGGCTCCAAATTTAGGTTACAAAGCTTCTATTTATAACCTATTCCTAACTGGACTTGGTCTTACAATCACAACTATATTTGCTGTTACAAATCAGCAGATATCTTCTGCTAAAATATAGGTCTTCAATCATAAGTTTCCTAAATTATCTCCATAATTAGAAACTGCATAATCTTCAATATTCTGACTTGATTCTTTTGACCTTTAAATTGTAACAAACTGACATAACAAACTGTTGCTAAATTTGCTCCACAATATAAGCTCCAAGATATTCTCCACAAATATCTCCATAAAATATGCTCAAGTAACAACAATAAGTTGTTACACTTTTGCAATAGATTCTCCTATAAAATCTTTCCACATTTAGTTTCCTAAATGTTCTCCTTAGATATAGTTCCACATAGGATTCAATGTTTTAGGAATATTCTGTTTTTGTTATAACAGAATCCAAACTGTCAGCTCAAATACGATGTCATGACATCTTCTTTGACATGTTGTTTCAGCTGTTGAAACATTTCAACACAACATGTTTTTCCATTAAATAGAACTTCGACATGCTCTCTCTTACAAGTTATAATTCTATTTAACCTATTGCTGTTAAATTAGTTTTACCAAACATAAAGCCAACCTGAAAACATCTACAATCTCCCCCTTTGGCTTATTTTGGCTAAAACTAATTTACGTAACCTTTGTATTACAGAAGCATAAAAAATACAAGGGTTTAAACATTACAATTCAGTAGCAGCAATTTAGAAGTCTTCAGTAGTCACTGTTTATGATATTTCATACTTTACAAGTGACAGTCTTCAGTCTTCTTTTATGATGTTGAAACATCATACTAGGACATATTTTTGGCCGGTCCAACTCCAATGTTCTCTCTCTCTTTTAAGGATCCCACAGATCACACAAAGTTTCTCCCCCTTAAAAGTTGCTCTTTAGAGATAACATAACATAACCACTTCTCCCCCTTTTTAGCCATAATAAGACAAAGGATTATTGAAGGAAAACTCACTATAGCACAGGAAACATAACATCACAGACGTCATCTTCATAAAGAAGGAGAAAACTGAGGCCAAGATGCACATGAGGAAGAAAATACTAAATGCTCCCCCTCAACCTGAGAACTATGCTATGACACAAATTGACACAACATCCTCTTTTAGAGCATAAGAGGATACTCACTAACGGAAATTTAAACACTTGGATTATCCATTTACAAGAATGACTTAGAACACAAGAAAAAATTTGTGTTCATGACTCGTAACAAGACTCTAAAATTGAAAAAAATATATTACAAAACAACTGCAAAGAATGACCTCAGACTTAACAATGTCTGAACACTACCCTTATTCTCTATGTTTGCCACAATTTGACAAACATAACCTACGTAGACTCTAAACTTACCCATATCCGAAAGAAGGACATGAGAGACTCAAACAAGACTCGAGAGAAAAGAAAAAGAAAAAAGGAAAAAGAAAAGACTCTAGAAACCTGAGCAATTTAAACAACATACCTGGACTTTAACCAAAGTCTTGATCAAGAGATGTTATTTGAAGAGGAACTGCACCAGGTGGACTTGTGCATGGGTTGGAACATGCACTAAATCAGAACAAGTGATACACACCATCAATACATGTCTTCAGATAATAATGCAAAGAATATTCCTTGTTGTTCTTTAAGAATAAACATGACTTGAGTTATGTTCTGACATCTTGTGTGACATTGTTTTTCTTGCTTAAAGATTAGTCTTTGAGGGACTTTTCATTTGATTAGAAGCAGAATAACATTGTCTTTGATGATCTTCATACTCTCTTACTCCCCCTGAGTTATACAAATTTAGGGCATATTTGATGTTCGTCCTTGAAGCTCCCTTCATTTGGAATTTGCCAAGTTTCCAAGTTTAGAAACCTCAGTTTACTTGCTACACAAGATTCAGATTGCCACACTCTGCAACTTGAAGTAAAAGAAACTATGATTGTATAACCATAAATCAATCTTCAGCATACACGTATGAGCTTTTCATACAGACATTGTAAATATTCAGCTCCCATCAAGATATTTAACAGAGTCAGTATGCTTCACCAGATAATCTTGCCACACTTCCTTACTTCGTGAAGATAATAGTGAACACAGTCTTTTGGTTCACACTAATCCTAGAATACATAACTAGAAGGACTTCTCATCTAATAGGTACTAAGTCTCCCGTCAAAGTACTTATTAGTTACTCAGTAAGATTTACTACTCACACTAGTTCATCCTGACTGGTTTCTTCTTCTCAGTCTTGCATCCAGGTTCTATACCCAATAAGTACTAAGTCTCCCGCAAATTACTTACCAGTTATTCAGTTAGAATTTGCTACTCACACTAGGCCATTCTGAATGATTACCTCTTCACATTTATACTTTCTTCTCTTGGCAAACACAATACAAAGAAACTGAAGATCTTGAGATGATGTTGTGACATCTGATATGACATCATCCTTCACGGTTCTTGGTTAACATCTTTAACACCTAATTTATAACACTTGGGGTGGAAACAGAATAATGCAATTCTCACCAATATCCAGAAATATCAAGGACTATAATAGCCAACATCACAATAAGCTTTTCTTCAGACTTCTATTCTGATTATGAGATGATGGATGCCATAGTCTGTACCTATAGAGGAGATTCCCTCATTTAGGTTTTTGGAACAGACTTAGTTATAGCATAACACTGAATTAGTCAGATTCTTCTGAGCCATATGACTTCCTTGATTCTAAACAACACTACCCTTTCTGGATAACTACTAGGGCAGTAAACATTCTTGACCATATTTCACTGTGTTTGAGACACAATATTCAGCTCCAACAACTGCTCTATGGTTAAGAGTGAAAATACACGTATCTGGTTCCATTGATCAGAGGAAAATACCTGATGTAAGCTCATATTTATTTAAACATAAAGGATCAGAAAGGAATACCTTCATGAGTTTTCTTTGGTGCTGAGCTTTTTACTTCTAACAGAATTGGAGTAGAAGCACATGTTAATCGTGTCCTGATCAACTTATAGTCAGATGTCTCCTCTTCCAGACCAGGAGTAGGTTCCAAACCAATGTTCTCACACTATATTAGTTTAGCACCAGAACACCTGTTCTTGAGCTGGTAGCTGCATACCAGTTCTTAATGTCCTAACATCCAGTAGGACATCTGTTCTTCCTTCTAGGAACACTCCAGCCTTGATATTTTTCAAGGTTCACACTTGCAGATGATTATGAATATCATTGATCAGTTGATATTCAACAACTCTAATAAACCATGCCATTATGAGTGGACTTGAGAGATTACTCAAGTATCTTTGACACTTTAATTATAGCTGTAAGGTTCTGCCATACATTCTGTTGAATATAAATAACCCTAGAATCTTTCTTTTACAATAGGGGTTGCACCAGAGGCTATGCAGCGAAAAATAGCCATACTTCAACAGAATTCACACACTGCTTACTCCATATTTTAATTGTAAGCATGACATCCACGGATTGAGAGTAAATCAACCCTACAATATGCTTGCTTCTTCAACAAGCTACATTCTAGACCCTACTCCAAACATCAAATCCTGATCATAATCCTTAATTACAGAGATTACCTTATCAGAGTCTTCACTCCCGCATGAAGCTTTTGATAATACTCTTCTCTGTGTATAATGATTGAAAAATACAATCCAAAGTCTTCACTCCCGCATGAAGTTTCTGAATTTTATCTTCTTGTCCAAGCATCATTATCTTCTTTCATCAAGAAGGTACAACGGCTCTGGTCAGGTTGGTCTAGTCTTCCACAAATAGGTCCATCCTCCACTTCAAGGGACCATACAATATGAACACTCCTTGTTCAAACAATCTTCTACCTTGTACACAACCAGAAAGTATCCCCCATGGATCTCATCCAGAGTCAGACAGGATGCCTGCTTTGATACCAATTAAAATTCTGGTAAGAAAGAACTCAGATGTCATATATGGATGTCATGACATATGATCTGACATTATAAAAACAGACAAGATAGGAATACAAATAATAGTGCAGAAAATAAATAACACACATAATTGTTCACCCAGTTCGGTATACAACAATACCTACTCTGGGGGCTACCAAACCAGGGATGAAGTCCACTATTAGCAGTATCAATTCAAAGCTAAACTCCCCCATTTACAACTTCTCACTTAATCACTACCCAATGACCCTTCTACCTAGGTTCTCCCTAAATATGGAATATCTCCATTCCACTCCCAATCATAGCAATGATGTCTAGAAGTCAACACCTCAGCCACTGCATCGACAGCCTAATCATCAACATTCTAAATACACAAATAAACATAACCTGGAGTTGCTTAACAGCTTCCTCCAAGAACACAACATCTCTTACCTACAGGTTTCGAGATTCACACTAAACTTCTCTTGCTTAACAACTTCGAGAATCACATATCAGTGACCATCCCACAATCCGGGTGGTTCACTTTATAGACTTAGCCCTTAAAAACTACATTATTAAAATTACGGCTGGCTCCAAATTAAGGTTACAAAGCTTCTATTTATAACCTATTCCCAACTAGACTTGGGCTTACAATCAGAGCTATATTTGCTGTTACAAATCAGCAGATATCTTCTGCTAAAATATAGGTCTTCAATCATAAGTTTCTTAAATTATCTCCATAATTAGAAACTGCATAATCTTCAATATTCTGACTTGATTCTTTTGACCTTTAAATCGTTACAAACTGACATAACAAACTGTTGCTAAAATTGCTCCACAATATAAGCGCTAAGATATTCTCCATAAATATCTCCATAAATATGCTCCAAGTAACAACAATAAGTTGTTACACTTTTGCAACAGATTCTCCTATAAAATCTTTCCACATTTAGTTTCCTAAATGTTCTCCTTAGATATAGCTCCACATAGGATTCAATGTTTTAGGAATATTCTGTTTCTGTTATAACAGAATCCAAACTGTCAGCTCAAATATGATATCATGACATCTTCTTTGACATGTTGTTTCAGCTATTGAAACATTTCAACACAACATGTTTTTCCATTAAATAGAACTTCAACTTACTTTCTCTTACAAGTTATAATTCTATTTAACCTATTGCTGCTAAATTAGTGTTACCAAACACAAAGCCAATCTGAAAACATCTACAAATAGCATCAGTCTGATCTTGTTCAGTTCTAGAGACTCCAACAACTAATAGTGAGTTAGCTATATCTTTGATGCAAAGAATAAAATATATAATGGACCTATTGCCTTTCTTTGTGGACTTGTGTTCCACACATAACTCTCTAACCCTAGCTTTCATTTGCGCATTGAAGAATTGGTGAATCTTGTTCCAGACTTCAAAGGCATGTTTGCACGCAAGAACTCGTGGTAGCACAGACTCAGAGATCACAGAGAGAAGCCAAATAAACACAACCTGATCTTGAGTAATCCAGGTCTCATATTCATCAGAAACCACACCTGACACACAATCTTGAGCAGTCTTGAACTTCTGAGGAATTTGAGGATTGACAACGAGCTTGTGCATCTTTTGTGCAAGAATCACTCCTTCTACCTGTTGATTCCATAGCAAATAGTTGTTCTTCTGAAGTTTTATGGAGAGTTTGGGACCAAAGGAGTTGTTGGACTTCGTCGCACCCAGCATCGTCGAGCTTCCGAGAGACTCCGTCTTTAATTTGTGATTTTTAGGTGCCATGAGAGACTTCTTACAGGTGAGTTCTTGCAAGGGTTAGAGCAGAGATGAGAATAGCGCAAAAAGGAATGAATGAGAATCACAAGACGAGGTTGAGGGAAGCGATGTCGATTGAAGCCGCGACTGATACCATGTTTGAGTTGAACGAGTTGTTCATAATTCACTCAGTGAAGTTGCAGATTCAGCACGGAAGAAGATGAAGATAAGCTATCTTTATGATTCATTAGTTACAAATCAATGTACACATGACTTGGACACTTGGTTAATATACCAAAGCTAGGAAACGGTTGCACATTCTAACAAACTGATAACCGTATGCCAGCTGGAAAATACACATGTGACTAAAGAAAAAATACAACACACATAAGAGCTTAGCTTAAATGAAATGTATGTAACTCTAATATTTAAAGACTGTTCAATAATTTTTATGATTCTAAGAAAATGTTTGTTTGTAAAGAAAAATGATAGGAAATAAATTGAGATTTCGATGTTAATAGTGAGAAAATTGGTTAAGGTTAAATTTCATCATCTTTATCCTCATGTATATAACCATTTGCCATTAATATGCTATTCCACCCGACTAATAATATTATCATATTTTACTCTAATGCAACTCATCTATGAGTCAACAACGTAAGATCAATTTTCATAAAAAAAAATAAAATCAATGGTATTACCTAATATATGACATCTTGCTCATTGTGGCAGATTGTTTTGACTGGTCAGTTTGTAAAACCGAAATTTTATTCTGGTTAAGGTCAACCTCAAACAATTCATGAGGCAATGAAAGTGCATAAAAATACATGAAATCCAATAAAATCATTACTTTGAATTTAAACAAAATGAAAGTTGACTTTGTGATGACTTTTACTGAACAATGTGTGAATGACTGAACAATGATGCAATCCTTTAATGAATGAATGACCTGAGACAAAATTAGAATATGACAACTGAATATCTTTTAAACACATTTTCTCCTTATTTAAAAAAATCATTAATGATTTTACTATTCATGCTCACAATATTTTCTTTTTCTGTAAATGTTGAAAAGATTATAGTATACATATCTTTTATCAATATATTTTGTGATGCTCTTTAATAATAATGTTATTTTTTTATGCTCATTAATAATGTTGTTTTATGTTATTTGAAGAAGAAGTTAAAAACTATAATATTCATATATTAATAATTTTGTTTAATATTTATATTTTCCTCAATTGTAAAAACCTTCTACCATAAACCCTTTTATCTTGCCACCGTAATACCCTTTCTTCTCCCTCTTGCCACCGTAAAATTCTTCTATCTTGCCACCGTAAAACCTTCTATCCGCAATTTCCTTAAACTCTCTTGATGTTGATAGAGAGTCCCATATTAAATTTGAAATCAAAGAGTTTCAGCGCCTTGGTGATCCCAATGATTTCCCTGAAAACCTTTTATACGAAATTTTGGTGCTACTCCCCTTCAACATGGTGTGATTGGTGTCTGAACTACTTGATCGCTGTAATGCTTGGAAACTAATGGCCAATCTCCGTTTTTGGAGAGACAACGGTGGCCTCTGAATGGCACATAACCACTGCTTGGTATGATATTTTACTATTCATGTTCAAAAGATTTTCTTTTTGCGTAAATGTTAAAAAGATTATAGTATATATATCTTTTATCAATATATTTTGTGATGCTCATTAATAACGTTGTTTTATGTTATTTGAAGAAGAGGTTAAAAAACTATAATATTCATATATTAATAATGTTGTTTGATATTTATATTTTGCTTAATCGTAAAACTCTTCTACCATAAATCTTTTTAAGTCTTTTTATCTACAGTAAAACCCTTCTTCCATCTCTCTTGCCACCGTCAAATCCTTCTATCTTGCCACTGTAAAACCCTTCTTTTCTCAATTTCGTGTACGAAAATGTGGTGCTACTCCCCGCCAACATGGTGTCTGAACTACTTGATCGATTTAATGCTTGGAAACTAATGGTTGACCTCCATTTTTAGAGAGACAACGGTCGCCTATCAATGACAGATAAACACTGCTTGGTTGCTTTGGACTAGTGATCAAGATGATGATCCTCAAACAATACTTCGTATTTCCAAAATCAATACCAATACCAATACTTCGTATTTCCAAAAAAAATTAACTTTTTGTATTTATGAAAAATGATTTTTTTTCGTATTAAAAAAAAACTTATTTTTTTGTATTTCTGAAAAGATTGACTTTTCATATTTTAAAAAAATTGATTAAAATCGATTTTTACTATTTTCGAAAAAACTTAATTTTTTGAATTCTTAGGGAAAAAAACACAATTTTCCGTATTTTTGAAAAAAACTTGATTTTTTTGTATTTCCTTAAAAAATCCATTTTTATATTTTCGAAAATACTCGACCTTTTTTTTCTTCAGATTTTTTAAAAAACTCGTTTTTTTTAATGTTTTTAGAAATAAAATCAACTTTTTTTTTTATATTTTTTGAAAAAAAAACAACTTTATTGTTTTTGAAAATATTGTAATTTAGTTTTTATTTTGGATATGGATGTCCAAAATATGAATTTTATTAAAACCATATTTATAAAATATTCAAAATGTGTATTTAGTTAAAAACATATTAAAATTAACTGATTTTTTATAACCAGATTTTTATATGGATAATTCATATAATTGGTTAATTTGAACACCTCTACACTCACATCTCCATTCTCAGACTCACATCTCCATTCTCATACAATGGCAAATACAATAGAGGTGAAAAGTGTGGATGGCATTATCATCCCTATGGAACGAAGCATTGCTATGCGGATGCACCAAGTTCACACTCTATTATTTACCTGAAAGCGAAGCTCCAACTTCCCCGATTGAATTATGTCAACATCTACGAGAAGCAGTTGAGACAGATAATGCATTATTATCACAACTGTCCTAAACAAGAAGCCAAAGACATATTCTTCAATTCAATGAGCGATGACGATTTGAAGAATCTATTTAAAGCTGTGCACTTCCTCGATATGGAGGATTTTCAGAATTTATTGACCAGAGCCGCTGCCAAACATTTTGAAGAGGATGTGGAATTTACTCTCAAGTTCTTTGGTAAAGTTTAAGTTTGACTAAGAGGTTATCAGATGAGAAATAATGTTAAGACTTGTTTGTTGTGGTAGTAGTTTAAGTGCATTTTTCTTATGTTTTGTTTTAGGTAGACTTTCCTGAGAAAATGTTGGATGTTAGTATTTCTGTAGTCGTGTCATAAAATGTTTGATGTTGCTTTTGTTGGAACGAGCTTTAGGATTGATGTTGCTTTTGTTGGAACGAGCTTTAGGATTATTGTGCTACTAAGTAGTTTGTAAGTCATAACATGTGTTTGGCCAATTAGCAATGCTTCAATCTGTTGGGAAATAGGGTTATTTCATTGACTATTAATTAGACATTTCTATCTTTTATCTCACTTAAAATATAGTGATGCCCCATATTACATAGTAAAGGACACATTAATCACTTTGTCGTTTATCTGTAGTATAAACTTTTTAAAATTGTCTTTCGACGAATTTGTAAAAAACATAAATTAGTATTCGATAAAAGTTAGTCACAAAAATACTCATTCGTAGAGAAACATTATTTTGTAATTAAAAACTGAGAAATGCTAGAACTAGACTAAAACCTACAACCACACCGTATTTCAAAAAAAATAACTTTTTGTATTTCTGAAAAATGATTTTTTTGTATTTAAAAAAAAACTCATTTTTTTGTATTTCCGAAAAGATTGACTTTTCATATTTCCAGAAAAAATTGATTAAATTCGATTTTTACTATTTATGAAAAAACTCGATTTTTTGTTTTTTCGGAAAAAAACTCAATTTTCCATATTTTTAAAAAAAACTTGATTTCTTTGTATTTCCTAAAAAAACCCCATTTTTATACTTTTGAAAAAACTCGACTTTTTTTTCCATATTTATTAAAAAACCCGTTTTCTTTATGTTTTTAAAAATAAAATCAATTTTTTATATTTTGAAAAAAAACAACTTTATTGTTTATTAAAAAAAATTTATTCGTATTTCTGAAAATTTAGATTTTTCAAAATATATTTTAATTTAGTTTTTATTTTGAATATGAATGTCAAAAATATGGATTTGGTTAAAATCATATTTATAAAATATCCAAATGTGAATTTGGTTAAAAATATATTAAAACTAACCGGATTTGTATATGAATATGAATAATTTGTATAACCGGTTAATTTGAACACCCTTACACTCACATCTCCATTTAATTAAAAGTATGTTTGGTTCAAACGAGGGGGAGGGAAGGGGAGGGAGAATTTTTAATTAAAAATATGTTTGGTTCAGGAGGGGAGGGGAGGGGAGGGATTTTAAAACTAATTTACCTTTTAACCCTTAGAATAGTATAACACTCATGCTAAATCAAATAAAAATAATGTGATGTTCTTAATTTTTTTTGTCAATTCATAAACAATATAGATAATCAACACACAAAATATTTAATATTTCAAATACTTTAAAATATATTCAAGCGTAAATAAAATATTGATAAATTTCATACAATAATCATATGATCAATGATCAGATGAATTATTTTATCATCTTGATGATCCATCTAATTCCATAAAATATTTATAAAATTAAATTTTAGATAATATATATATATATATATATATATATATATATATATATATATATATATATATATAGCTCATATACTACAATTATATTATATATAAATATGTAATACAACACAATAACTTATAAAATAATTAAGTTCTTACAAAATAATAAATCAAAATGAATATAATAAAACATGAAGAAAGTTGAGTCACTATATTAATATAAAATAATGGAGTTACCGTAAAAAAATGGAGGAATTCTAATAAGACGATAAAAATTAACATATAATATATATTAAAAACAATTTAAGATTTTAATTAAAAAGTGAGGGTAATTTTGTCAATATAGAAAAAATAGATTTTATCATAACTCCTCTCCCTCCCCTCCCCTCCAAATCCCTCCGATTTGGGGGGAACGAAAAGTTGCTTCAGGAGGGAATCTGATTACCTCCAATCCCCTCCCCTCCCCTCATAAAAAATTGAACCAAACATACTTAACTTAAAATATTCCCTCCCCTCCCCTCCGAAACCCCCCAACCAAATGGACCCTAAAACCTTCTGTACGAAATTTTGGTGCTACTCCCCCGCCAACATGGTGTCTGAACTACTTGATTGATGTAATGCTTGGAAACTAATGGATGACCTCCATTTTTAGAGAGACAACGGTCGCCTCTCAATGGCAGATAACTACTGCTTGGTTGCTTTGGACTGTTGCTTTGGACTAGTGATCAAGATGATGATCCTCAAACAATACTTCGTATTTCCAAAATCAATACCAATACCAATACTTCGTATTTCCAAAAAAAAAAATTAACTTTTTGTATTTATGAAAAATGATTTTTTTCGTATTAAAAAAAAACTTATTTTTTGTATTTCTGAAAAGATTGACTTTTCATATTTAAAAAAAAAATTGATTAAAATTGATTTTTACTATTTTCGAAAAAACTCGATTTTTGTATTTTTAGGGAAAAAAAAACTCAATTTTCAGTATTTTGAAAAAAACTTGATTTCGAGATCCATTTATTATATCACATTCCCGAAAACCTATTTTTGGATTTTTTTTAATTTGACTCTAGAGTGACGCCATATTTGCTTGCTTTTGTGTGATGCAAAGGGTGCATTCAAAAATATATTTCTGAAAATAGAGGGGCAATTTCGAGTTTTCAAATGGTTATTTTGAATTATATAAGGTGTGATAAGAAATTTTCTAAACTTAATATCCGATCCTTTTCAGTTCGGCCCAATCACAAATCCTGACCCACTAAACCCATTACAGTTCGGCCCAATCACAAATCCTTGTTTGGCTGACTGGACTTGTATACTATGTTTAATAAGCAAAAACCATTCAAAATTTTTGCCAAACACAGGATTTGAACCTGGTACATGCATGTTACAAACCAACATTTCCCACCAACTAAACTATTTCGTCTTATTGATTTTTTTCGTTTCAAACTCAATTTAATATATATTATTTACGTTTTAACTATTTTTATAAATTAACCCTAATTAACGTTTATATATAGTATATAATTATAAATTAACAATAATTAATAACTAACATATTAATTATGCAGTTTATTATTATGCAGTTTGAAAAATGCAGTTTGTTAAATTAACATATATTATGCAGTTTGTTAATATAGTATGTTAATATAATAATTTTTTATAAATTAACATATATTATGCAGTTTGTTAATATAGTATGTTAATATAATAATTTTTTATAAATTAACATATATTATGCAGTTTGTTAATTTTTTAAAAACGTTAAATTAACATACATTTGTTAAATTAATATGCAGAATAAAAAGTTTATAATATGTTTTTTTTATATATTAAAAGTGTATATATATATATATATATATATATATATATATATATATATATATATATATATATATATATATATATATATATATATATATATATATATATATATATATATATATATATAATTAAACTGTTTTAAAAAAATGTTAGTTTAATAAAAAATATTTAAAAACACAATTAAAAATGATTTATAACTGAATTTTTAAGAAAGATATATATTAAATATGTTAGTTAAAACGTTAATAATTAAAAATAGTTAGTTAAATAATATTTAAAAATGATATAATAAAAATAGTTAGTTAAAAATGAATAAATGTAGTTTATAAAAATGTTTGTTTATAAAATGTTAGTTTATAAAATTTTGTTACTTTATAAAATGAATAAAATGTAGTTTATAAAAATGTTTGTTTTTAAATGATATTCAAAAATTTATTTATTTGTTAATTTATAAAAAAATATATAAATTAACGTTAATATAAAAAAATTTAGTATAAAACAAAATAAATGTTGTTAACGTTAATATAAAAAAATTTAACATATATATAAAACAAAAAAAATGTTAACAGTTTTTATTCAGTTAAAAGAATAATAAGATTAATAAGACAAAAATTTAACATATATATAAAAAAAAAAATAGTTAGTAATTAATATGTACAGTTTTTATTCAGTTAAAAGATTAATAAAAAAAGTAAATAAAAAACATTTGGTTTCAACAAAAAAGTGTAGCTCAGTTGGTTGAGATATTGCTCATTAACATACTAGTAGTAGGTTCGATCCGAAAACAGAATCTGTGTTTTAATGGCAGGGGGTGAATTGCATTTAACCCTTTATTATTTATTACAGCGTGTCACTAATTTATCTGATCCATCTAGAGGGGAAATAATTTACATTGTTGGATATTTAATGAATTTTATGTTTTTATTTACACTATTCATCTAACATTTGTCTGTCAGAGCATCCCAATGGATTTAATAATCCTCATAACTTACTGGAAATACATAATGTTACAGAACAAATTAAGGTAAACTAGATTTCGCCCTTGCTTATTTTTTCAATTTATTTACTTTTAATAACTGCAAAATGCTACTGCTACTGAATGTTACTGTTTTGTTTTGTGATGGAATGTGAGACCATTTTTGTGTAATTAGCATTTATCTCTTTAAGCTGACTTTCGTTCAAAATGTTTTGTTTTTTGGAGCAGGAGATGGGTATAACCAAAATTAATATCCAACTCTGTCCTACTTCTGGAAACATACCTAGCCATCGTATTTACGCTGCTTACCGTACCCTTAGGCAACGAATTGGAATTCGAATCAGCCGAGTAATTGGAGACGTAATTGGAGATGGTGTAATTGGAATCGACGGAACAATCGAAATCCTATTTCAGAGTTATTAGAAGGCTTTATCTCTTTCTTTATTGGTTATGGATTCTATAATCTATCTTTTACTCTTTGGTTTCTTTGAATGCTTTGTTTATACTAGTATTTTTTTATAGTGTGCTAACTAATTTTTCTAATAACAAGTATACATTTCTTATTGTAGATATTCAAACAATCTACGTGCAAACAATACTAATTAACTAATGATTGATTTGTAATTTTGTTTTGCACTATTTATGTTACTCAGGTTCTTTTCTTCTATAAACTTATGCATCTCAAAATATGCTAAAGATTGCTTACTTAGAAACATTTTCTACTTAGATAACAATTTATCTGAACACTAAATTATGATGTATATGTTGTTAAAGGAGATATGGAAATTCTTAATTTTTGTAATACTAATTATTTTTTCTTTCATCATTAGCACTAGTTTTGATACTATGTTGTTTTCTTGACAAGTCAAGAAACTGGTTCCTAAAGTCATGTTATCACTTTCTTATCTGTTCATTAATGAGATTAAATTTGTTACCTTAATATCCTACATTCTTGAGTGATTTTCTTTTCTCTAAACTTAAGTTTCTCTCCCTAAATTATCTTTAGAATTTTTACACACCTATTGTATTTTGACAATTTTCCTCCATCAAAGTCAATGACGATGGGAATGTATGCTACAGTTTTTTTTGAAAAATAATGGAAGTTTTCATATTCCACTTTCAAGTTTCAACCACTTCCCCCAAAAAAAAATTATGCAGCTAACAATCAGTTTGTGTAGGTACGATTCTGTACAAATCCTGACATATTTTCTACAATAAGTCCTAGCCAGCATTTTTTAAGTGAACTTTAATTGGTATTCAACATAATTAATAACTGATGGACTGAAATTGAAGAAGTTAGTTAGAGTTAGTTACATTTTGACTCTTACACTTTGTATATATAGTTAGCTACCTTATGAAAGTTTTACATTCATTCTCTTTTCTGTTTTCTCTCTCTTTCTCAAGCTCTCAAACATGAGCCACATTGCTAATATAGTATCAGTTGCTTTTCATCATTATACGCATTCTCCTTCTTCTTCTTATTCTTAATCCTCGCATTTCAATCCTTTTCTCTTCACCATCCCACCACGTGTTGCTCCCGTTGTGAATCGCTTCATGAATGCTGATGTAGATTCAATTTACTACATTCATCCTAGTGAAGGCCCTTATTCTGTCAACATCACACCGCAATTGAACGGTTCGAACTACCTAGCTTGGTCTCGATCAATGCAACGAGCTCTTAGCGCTAAGAACAAACTTGCATTCATCGAATTCGTGCTCCTGATCTTAGTGATCTTAATCGTTCAGCATGGGAACGATGCAATTACCTTATTCATTCATGGATCTTGAATTCTGTTACTACTCCAATTTCACAAACTATTGTGTTTCTTGAAAATGCAATAGATGCTTGGAATGATCTCAAAGAACGATTTGCCAAAGTTGGTCGAGTTTGTGTTTCTAATCTTCAAATGGAACTCAACAATCTCAAACAAGGTTCTAAGTCTGTGCTTGATTACTTCATTGCTATGTGTGGATTATGGGAAGAACTCAATTCTTATAAACTAATTCAATCTTGCACTTGTCCACAACAATGTAGATGTGCTGCCATGCGATCTGCTCATGAATTTCGCCTTGAAGATCAAATTATCTAGTTTGCAACAGGTTTGAATGAGAAATTTTTCAGTTGTTAAAACTCAAATCTTGTTAATGGATCCTCTTTGCAATATCAACAGAATTTAGTCTATGGTTATTCAAGAAGAGAGTAATACTGTTGCATTACTCCCCAAGACTGCTGATAATGTTCCTTCTAAAGAGATTATCTCTCTTGCTAATGCGTCAGATTCTAGAAATTATCAAGATCGCACCAGGCCTTCTAATTCTTCCAATTTTCCTAAGAAAGATGGTAGGTTATACACTTACTGCCACAAAACAGGTCACACTATTGATGTATGCTATAGGAAACATGGTTTTCCTCCATCCTTTGGCAAGAAGCAGGTCTCAGCCAATGCCACTAATGCTGATAATGGTGAGTCACATCAGGTTTCCACCGGTGCCGAAGGTTCATCAAGTAACCAAACTACTAGTATTACTCAAGAACAATACACTCAGCTGATTAGCCTCTTGCAACAATCAAACTTGATGCCTCATACCCCTAACCTTAGTTCTAACCAAATCTCTACTTCTCATCATTTTGGTCTTTCACCAAATGAGCCTTCAGGTATTACTCATATCTCAGCCCTTTCTTGTTCTTTTACCACAAAATCTAATTTTTGGCTCATAGATTCAGGTGCCAATGATCATGTTTGTTCCTCTTTGCATTGGCTTAGCTTTTATCATAAGCTTAAGCCAATAAATGTTCATCTTCCTAATGGTTCAACAATTGTAGCACAATATGCTGGTACAGTTACTTTCTCTCCTCATTTGTATTTGACTAATGTCTTGTACACTCATGCTTTTTCACTTAATCTTTTATTTGTCTCAAAGCTATGCTCAACCATGAATTGCAACTTCTATTTTTCTGCTAATAAATGTGTTTTGCAGGATGTGAAATCGAAAAGGATGATTGGTTTGGCTAGTGCTGTTGGAGGCCTATTTAGACTTGTGGCTACTTCAGATTTGTAACACCCTTCTAAACCTCGCGGAAATAATCAAATAATTCAGAGTAAACATGAAATACAAGGGTATCACAATTATTTTAACATAAAATACCATAGTCAATTGTCATGCCACACGAGGAACAATTTAACATAAAACACAATTCATGTTCAACACAGCGGATTATAATTCGTAACATTGCATATTCATCATCCATGCAAGTTAATCTAATACAATTACAAAACAACAAAACCAACTTGAGTAATTCATCTCTAAACTAGAGTTCTCCAGTGTTACAATCAGAGCATGACCGACACGACTCATGGATGAACTCTAAGAGCTATCCTCACCGAATCAGCTAAGCCTCTACTCCTCAATCTGAAAAACAACATGTAAGGGTGAGTTTCATTCACAATTAACGAGTATTATATAGTCGTGAGCAATAAATTGTTAAGGAATTATCAATCACTCAATCCTACATGTATACCGACATTCCACAATTCACATCCATCAACATACTCCAAATACATCATCATTCACAATACAATTCATTGCCAGTCATAACATGTTATAGTGTATATGAATGAACTGACACTGATGCATGTGGTACCAAACCATGGGCTGAACCCATTCACCAATTGACCTACTCCTCATCGAGATACAGTCCATCGACACCAATTCCACACAATGGGAATTATGCCCGCCAATTGATCCAAACATCACCGAGATCCATCACCGAATGCATATGAATGAATGTACACACATATCATACTTAAAACATCACCAATAACGATGAGCAAATCATCTTATCACCATATCACCGAATAAGTATGTACATGTTTTCAACATCATTCAAATAATCATGCATCCATCATCATAACAATAATAATAATAATAATAATAATCATCACAATCAAATCCTTCACCACATCAATCACATTGTCACACATCACATTATATGCACACAATGTTTAATTATCATCAAAGTAATTCAATTGAGTTTTTAAATAAAGTTGTCCACTGCCCATTTTATCACTTTATCATGTAAAACATATAATTAGCTTTGCAACGCCCAAAACGGCACATAAATCGGACAAACAGATCAAAAGTTATGACCTTCATAATATTTTTCAAAAATTGCATGCTGTGCGTCGACGCATGGACCCCTTCAGGTCGACGCAAAGAATTTTCACCACTCTCGGGTAAGCGCTCGTCGACACTACAGGTCGACGCAAATTTGCTGAATGTGTCGACGCGACTGATACTTAGGTCGACGCATTCTGCGTCTTGTGCAGAATTTTGCTGCGATTCTGACATCCTTCCTTTCCCAATTCCAATCCAATCACACCATAATCATTCTAACATCAAAACATCATCAAGTAACATAATATACTACAATTTTAACACATTTCAGAGGTCATCTTACATCAAAACATTCGTCAATTTCATCAAGTTCACCAAAACCTAACATCTCTATTCATTCATCATACTCCTAATTGACATAACTAATAATCCTAACCATTCCATCACTATCGATTACATAATAATCATTAACCGAGAAGAATCCCCCCTTACCTTAGGTTTGATCTTCGTCTTCCCCTTTCCAAAGCTCTTCAAGTCTTTCACGTGTTTTCTCTTTTCCCAAATACTGTAACCTTCTCTATTCCACAACTTCCTTCTATTTTTATTAAAAATAGAATAACTTTGGTTAATGGGCTTAATAAGTTAACACCTCCCTTTTCATTAACCACAACACGAGCCCAATAGCTACATTTCCAATATTTCTCAATAATTCTCATAACATCAATTACTCCAATTAAATAATTATCCTATTTAAATTAAATAATTAGAAATAATTTTCGGGGTGTTACAAGATTCATCAGATGGTGATACACTTCCATCTCAGTCCAGTCTCATCCTTTATAATCCTCATAACCTTAGTTTTACTCGATGTCATGTTAATAATTGTAAAGTGATTCCTAATCGAGCCATTTTGCATTTTAGATTAGGACACCTTTCCCATGAGAGATTGTCCAAGATGTCTCAATTGTACCCTTAAATTACTTGTAATATTAAAGATGTTTGTGACATTTGTCACTTTGCTAAACAAAAGAAATTACCTTTTAATTCTAGTTTTTCTAAAGCTGAGCATGTTTTTGAACTGATACATTTTGACATATGGGGCCCTACCTATCTCCACAAATTCTATTCACGGTCATAGATATTTTCTTTACTTAAGTCCAAATCAGAGGTGTCTAACCATGTCCAACACTTTGTTGCCATGATAGAGAATCAGTCTCACACCTGTCCTAAAACTATTAGAACTGATAATGGACCTGAGTTTCTCATCCCTTAATTTTATGCCTCTAAAGGAATTCTTAACCAAAGGTATTATGTTGAGACACCTCAACAAAATGGGAGGATGGAAAAAAAACATCGGCACCTCCTTAATATAGGCAGAGCCCTCCTTTACCAATCCAAACTTCCAAAAACTTTCTGGTCATATGCTATCTCATATGCTACTTTTCTCATTAATAGAATCAATACTCCACTCCTCAATCACAAATCACTATACCAGCTACTTCATAATACTTTACCCGACACCAACCTAGTTAAAGTGTTTGAATGCTTATGTTATGCTACCACTCTACAAAACCATAGGACAAAACTTGATGGCAGAGCCAGAAAATCTGTTTTTCTAGGCTATGTTGTTGGCTTCAAAGGGTCAATACTCTTAGATCTGCATGCTCATGAGGTTTTTATTTCTAGACATGTCACTTATCATGAACACATTCTGCATTATAAGTCTCAAAATCCATTTGCCACACATCAGTGGGATCATTTTAGTCACTTTCCTGACAAGCCAACTGACTTTTCCTCCAATAATCTTGATCTCACCTCAGCTACAATCAATCGCACACTTATCCCTAAATCTATTGTCCCTTGTGACGACATTACCTTACCTTCTACTAGTGATTCCACCATTCCACCACTTGATCATCCACCATCTCCCCCTGGTCGTGTATCATCCAGACTGAGAACTAAACCATCATATCTTCAAGACTACATATGTGACTCTTTCAAAGACACACCAAATCAATCCTCCTTAGGTACTCTTTACCTTATTGATTCTTTTCTGTCTTATTCCAAATTATCTCCTTCTCCATGTCGTTTTAGTTTGTCAGTTTCTTCTCACTATGAACCTAAGTCTTACACTGAGGTAAGCAAGTTCGAATGCTGGAATCAGGCTATGAAAGCTGAGATGGAAGCTCTTGATAAAACTGGTACTTGGGAATTGGTGGATCTTCCACCCAATTTTAAACCAATATGATGCCGCTGGGTTTACAAAGTTAAGCATAGAGCTGATGGAAGCATTAAGAGATTCAAAGCTCGGTTAGTAACAAAAGGCTATAACCAAATTGAAGGGTTAGATTATACTGACACATTTTCTCCTGTAGCAAAAATGACAACTGTCAGACTTGTGATAGCTTTGGCTTCCATCAACAAGCGGCACCTACACCAGCTAGACGTAAACAATGCCTTCCTACATGGTGAGTTGTGTCATACCCCAAAATTTGCCCATCATATTTCAGTCCATCTGACTTTCAAATGCTCAAAGATCTCCAATTGCTCAAAGCTACCTGTAACACCCCGAAAATTATTTCTAATTATTTAATTTAAGTAGGAAAATTATTTAATTGGAATAATTGATTTTATGAGGAATATTGAGAAATATTGGAAAATAGTTATTGGGCTGTGTTGTGGTTAGTGAGAAAGGGAGGTGTTAACTTGTTAGGCCCATTAACCAAAGTTATTCTATTTCTCATAAAATAGAAGGAAATTGTGGAAGAGGAGGGTTACAGCAATTGGGAGAAGAGAAAGAACGTGAAAATAACTGAAGAGCTTTGGAAAGGGGAAGACCGAAGATCAAACCTAAGGTAAGGGGGGACTCTTTCGGTTAATTTCTATTATGTGATTATGGGTAACAGGATGGATTAACGTATGATTCGATTCGATTGGGTATATTGGGATTTGATATTGTTAGGTATGTTATGATTTGGGATAATTGATGAATTTGTATAGATTGTCGGTTATTGATGTGTTGTTTTGATGTATAATGATGTGTGATGAGAAATTCGATGTTTGTATGCCTGTATATGATGTCTGGAATCGTTTTTGGGCGAAAAGGGTGTGAAATCGCAGGGTCTGTCACAGACTTGGGGTTTGCTGAAATCGCAGGTCTGCTGAGCGGAGGTCCCAACGTAGTTTGCTTCTGTTGGACGTCGCTAGAGGTCCGCTGAGCGGAGGTCTGAAGGATTCGCTTCTGCCTTGCTTCGCTGAGCGAACCTTGCTGTGTGTGAATTTTTCTAAACTTCAAAATAACGTATCTTTTGATCCGTGTATCATTTCTTTGTGTTGTTTTGGGCGTTGTGCAAGTAATTGAATGTTTTATATGATGAATGATGAATATGGGCGGTGGCCGACTTTATTTCTTTAAAACTCGATTTAGTTACTTGATGAGAATTGAACATTGTGTGCATATGAGATAGGTGTGACAATGTGTCTGATGTGATGATGAATTGGTTGTGATTAATATTGTGATTGTGATGAATGCATGGCTATTTGAATGATGTTGAAAACATGTACATACTTATTCGGTGATGTGGTGTTGAGGTGAGTTGTTCATCGTGATTCGGTGATGTTTTAAGTATGTTATGTGTGTTTCATTCATTCATATGCATTTGATGATGGATCCCGTTGATGAGTGGATCGTTGGTGGCTAATTCCCATTGTGCGGAGATTAGTAAGCAGTCATCGTGTGCCCATGGGGTGTGAGCGATGAGGTTAGTCGTGTGCCCATGTGGGGTGTGAGCGATTAAAGGGCAGTATCGAGGAGAGAAGTCCTGTGAATGTGATTCACGAATTTTGGTACCACATGCATAGTGTCAGTTGTGTCATATGCATTTTGTCATAACATGATTGTATGGATTTCTGTGTTTTGTGTTGTAATCTATTATTGTGTGAATTGATGAATAATAGATGTGAATCTGAATATATGACAAATTGGGTGAATGATATATTATGATGTTTTGTTGCTTATGAATGCATAACATTGATTAATTGAGAATGAGACTCACCCTTACTTGTTGACAATTTTCAGATTGAGGAGTAGCGGCATTAGTGATCGGTGAGGATGACTCGTAGAGTTTATCCGTTTATGTTGGGTCGTGTCGGTCATGCTCTGTTCTTGCAACACTGGGAGACGATAGTTATAGATTTTTATGAGAATTCTCTATTTTAATTGGTGTTGGATTATACCTCCATTTGATTACGTTAATGATGTTTCTTATTCCGCTGTGATAAATTTATTGTGTTTTTGTTAAATCGTTTCCTAATGAAGCATGACTTTGACCAT
The DNA here is from genome assembly GCF_029867415.1 of Vicia villosa. Classification (NCBI taxonomy): domain Eukaryota; kingdom Viridiplantae; phylum Streptophyta; class Magnoliopsida; order Fabales; family Fabaceae; genus Vicia; species Vicia villosa. Next base: position 79,130,481 of record NC_081180.1, on the reverse strand, counting down.
GATTGGTTTACTTATTTTAAATAATTGTGGCACCCTTGTGTTTATGTTTTACTCTGATATATTTATTTAAATTGCCGCAGGGTTTAGAAGGGTGTTACACTACCTATCTCCTAAACAAGTGCCTCTGAACTAGGGTTTCGCTTTTCTCAAAGGAGACTCAGGTTCTGATACCTCAAATGGACCCCATGGTCTCATATATGTCCCAAAGAATCCCTACATCAAGTTTCAAGCCCCGATTCATAAGATTGCTCATTCAACTGCTCAAATGACCAACAGTCGACTAGTTTGACCTAGACGTCAACTGTGGTCAAAGTACAGTCAAAACTCTTGATTTTTGGTCAATATCAACATTTTAATGTTAGATTCATCATTTGATCAAATGTTGATCATGATTCATCGAGGAAAGTTCAAAAATCAACAAAACTCAAAGTTTCTAAATTAGGGTTTTTGACCTAAAAGTCAACTAAACTTTGACCAGCCATAACTATCATATGGAACATCAGAAATTTCCCGTTCAAAGCTCATTTTTAAGGAAATTGAATTCTCTACAACTTTTTCTCTCACATGCCAAGGCTAAAAATGCTTTATTTGAGAGATATGGATCAAAAGATTATAGGTCATTTTTGAAAGTCAACCAAAAGCAGTTTTTTTGTCAAAGCCCATATTATCAAGATAAAATCTCTAAATGGAAAAAAGTTCCAAAGTAGCTTGTAGAGGACATCTTGAGCTTTCCAAAAAGTCCTAGAACTCCTCCATATATTAAAAATTGTGGGAGATATGCCTTGTCAAAGTTGGATAATTTTGAGAGGAAAAATGTGAAATAAAAGGCTCCAAAATGAATCTTTTTGCAAAGGAACCCAATTTTTCTTGGTCCAATCTTCATCCTTATCATATACAAGGCCTCAAACATTATTTCCACGAAATTACTTGATTTATTATGAATTTTATTTCATTTAAAAGATGATTAAAGTTAAATAAATCAAAAGAAAATCAAAGATATTGTTTAAAGGAGTGATTTGACTTAAATCTAATCTACATTCACTACAATATTCAATCAAATTTTGTGCACAAACTAATTGGAAGGAGATTGGATCAATTAAGGCCAAAATTAGAAACATGTGAAAATCAATTTTTCCAAAATTTCCAATCAAAGATTCATTAAGATTTCTTCTAAAAATTGTTGACCTAATTCCATCCACTATATAAAGAGATCAAACCCTAATGATCAAGGGACGGAAATTAAGTGGAGGAGCTAGGGTTCTAAAGTTGCAAGAATCCAAGAAACTAGGGCATACTTGCATTCTTGGTTCCAAGACCATTCAGAGGCAAACAAGCCTTCCATTCCAATTCTGAGGTAGTATAAGGTGAGTCCAGGTAAGTTTTTTTTTTATCATTGACCACATATATGCATGTACCATACGCCATAGTTTCATACATATGTATAATTTTCGGGTGCCATGGACTAGGAAGTTTTAATGCGATTTGAATGCTCTAATATATTCCTTGAGTCGTTTAGGACAGGTCTGAACGATCACATGGAGCCAAGGGCGAACGGATCTCCACTTGCCATTGATGAAGGCAGAAACCTTATGTCGTTCGTATCCATAGATGCAGGTTTTTTTAGAAGAAACTAAAGGCACCATTGGACTCAGGGCACTTCAATTAGTCTATTTGGGTTATTAGATCTTGTTGTTTGGTTAGTTTTTGCAGGTTTTTAAATATCCAGGTTTTTTCGCAAGGAAATCCGCAGCAAAACACAAAGGAAAATCCGCAGGTAGCAAGGACAGGGATGATGAACAGTATCCCGTGACCTTTGACTTGCAGGCGTGGCGTATTGGCGCATCCTGGTTGGCCAGTCAATCAAGGCTGTCTCTCTCTTCCACTCAGACCACGGGTGGAGCAACGCTAGTGGTTGGTCAACGAACGCAGCTTCTCTCTCTCCTTCCCATTGGGTTCCGTGTGGGCCCAACGTTGATTCTTTGATTTTTTTTTCATTTGTTTCTTTGATTTTTATATTTATTAATTTGTGGCTATTGTGTTGACAACGAAGCGTGTGCAGATCAAGTGTCAAAGGCAAAAGCATTATAACCACAAGGACGGGGGTTCGAACCCCACACATGCCATTTAATTTTTAACAAATATTTGTACCAGCTTGCCAAGAGATCCAACGCAACACACCCAGGCGCACGCACGTTGCACTCTATCGTCCTGACTGTACGATCTTCATCAGAGGCAGATCTGAAGGACCAAAAGCGCTACTCCACCATGGACTACCGAGACCTCACCGTACCAGATCCCCAGCGCCCAGGTTTTTCTAAATTTTTTATTTTTCTTTATTTCTTTTATTTAAGTTACTTTCTTTCCTTTTTAAACTAGATTCTTTTTTAAAAAAAAAATTTAACTTTCTTTCTCTTTTAATAAACTTTCTTAATTAACTTTTTGTTAAAATAATTAATTTAAATTAGTTAGAATAGTTATTTTAGTAATTTTAATTAGTTTATTTAATTAGTTAATTAGAATAATTAGTTTATATTTTTAATTAATTTAATAATTAGGTTTTTATTTTAGCTTCAATTTAATTTTAGGTTTAGATAGTTTGATAATTCCAATTAAATTAATAATTAGGTTTTTATTTTGGTAATAACTTTCTCACTTATTTTCGAACATCACTATGTTTCCAATACTCGACTTCTCTTCTCACCTCATACTCATTGATTGGCGCGTGATTTTCTATTTGATTTAATTATTTAATCTTTGCTATTTAATTTTCTTCATTATTTTATTCTGCCCTACAGGTGTTTATTGTAATAGCGTAGGACCTTTTAATTTTGCCTTTATTTTTAACTGCGTGGCTAGTAATCCTAGGGAGTGATAACTTATGAATTGAACGTAGAATCATTAAATTTTACAAGATAAATATTTGAATTGAACCACATGATTGTGCCACACACACACCTTTAGGGTAACCCTTCTTATGATGCCTGTTGCCTTTTAATTACGATTCTAAAATAGTCAAGTCCCTCGATTCTGAGGATACCTAAAGCAAATGCTGCCTTAATTCATTGAAATCATCATAAGATTTTGTCCCTCGATGCAGCCTCGGAAATAAGATGATTGTCCCATTTGCTAAGGTATCCTCGCCTGTTGCCTAAATGACTATTCTATCCTTCCCTAAAGACTACCTACCCTCTATATGGTAGGGACAGTTTTATGGCGAACGATACTTCCTCGATGACCCTTTACATCCAATGAAAGGACTTCCTACCCTCTTATGGTATGGATACCCCTTTCAAACTGAAAATCTGAAAGAACAGAATCTTTAAAACTTAGGGTAGGTGCTCCTGATTGCTTACTCTTTTCAAATTCAAATTCAAAATCTTTTTCCCACTTATTTTCAAATCTATTCAAAACAAGGCTACGCTTACTTACAAGCTAAAGTCCTTATCTTTTTCCTATTCACACACTACACTTCAAACATTTTGAAAACAAAGTGAGCTAAGCAATTAAGAGTCCATGGATAACCATGGATACAAAGGGTGCTTAAACCTTCCCTTTGTATAACCTACCCCCACAAACTCAAAATCTTTCAAAAGGTCTTTCCTGTTCTTTTTGCCTTTCCAATTGGATAAAATAAAAGTCGGTGGAGACTCTTGCTATCCGTAACATTTCAAAAAGTTAGTTCTCCCACCGTATTACAAGTTGCATGAAGATGTGTACATGACTGTTCCTCAAGGAGTCCACACCACCAAACCAAATTAGGTTTACAAATTAATTAAATCACTCTATGGATTAAAACAAGCTAGCAGACAGTGGCATGAGAAACTTGCTTCACTCCTTGTTCACCATGGTTACACACAGGCATTTGCAGATCATTCCTTGTTTGTCAAAATCACAGATGATTCACTAACAATCCTCCTTGTTTATGTTGATGATATGATACTAGGTGGCAATTCCCTGGCAAAATTTCAGCTTATGAAAACCATCCTTCACCGAGCTTTCAAGATTAAAGATCTCGACATACTTAAATACTTTTTAAGTTTGGAGGTGGCACATTCATAACAAGGAATTTCACTTTGTCAAAGGAAGTATTGCACTGACCTCTTGTCTGACTCAAGATTCCTTGCCTCCAAACTTGCCAATACCCCATCTGACCCAATCATCAAACTATTCAATGACAACAGTCCTCCCTATTCAGATATACCAGCTTATAGGAGATTAATTAGTAGACTCATTTACTTGAACACTACCAGACCTGATATCACCTTTATTACATATCAACTTAGCTAGTTCCTCTCAAAGCCAACTATGACTCACTACAATGCACCCTGTAGAGTTTTGAGATATTTGAAATCATGTCCAGGTTGTGGCCTATTCTTTCCCAGGAATCCACCTTACATTTAACAGTTTTCTCTGATGCGGATTGGGCTGGTTGTGTGGAAACTCGAAGATTAGTGTCAGGTTCTTGCTTTTACATTGGCTCTTCTCTTATCTCTTGGAGAACCAAGAAGCAAACCACAGTTGCTCGTTCTTCCTCAGAAGCTGAGTATCGGGCCCTTGCTGCGGCAACTTGTAAATTGCAATGGCTTGTTTACTTATTGAAGGATTTGAAGATTGCTTGTTCAAGAATACCTCTCCTATTTTGTGACAGTCAAAGTGCCTTAAATATTGCTGTCAATCCTGTTTTCCATGAGAGAACCAAACACCTTGACATTGATTGTCATATTGTTAGAGAAAAGATTCAAACTGGTGTGATGAAACTGATCTCTGTTGCCTCTCATAATCAGTTGGCTGACTTCTTCACCAAGTCATTGTTACCAAAACCAATTTATGCACTTATTTCCAAGCTGAACTTGTTAAACATTTAGCAAAGCTCAGCTTGTGGGAGGGTAATAACTGATGTAACTGAAGTTGAAGAAGTTAGTTAGAGTTAATTATATTTTGACTGCTACACTTTGTATTTGTAGTTAGCTACCTACCTTGTATTCCAATCAATAATGAAAATTTCACATCCATTCTCTTTTCTCTTTTTTGTTTTCTCTCTCTTTCTCAAGCTCTCAAACATAAGCTTCATACATTGCTAATAATAATACTTCATTCCTAGGATAGACATACGAGTGTAAGCCATATAAAGCCTTACCATCTAAAATCCATGCCCTGTTTCCACAAAATACGTATCACAAATTTCCATATAACCTTAGGTTGATCTCGGATGGTAAAGACGCTTATATTGACAATTACTGTGCTGGTTCAAGGTTTTTAAATTCATCCAGCACTTTAATTTCAATGCATAAAAGCTTGTGACCATTTAGATTTCAGCGAGTTTTTCGAGGAAAAGGCATGCTTAACTCGAGGAGTTTGTCTCCAAACGATATCTTTTGATTGTGAAGCCACCGCCTCCACCATCATCAATTTGATTTGGTAGTTGTTGTTCTACCATGTTTCCATTTTTGTCTTCCTTAGAGCATAAAGAAGACAATGTTTTTTTTATTTATTTTAGTTATTTTCTTTTTAAAATTAAATCTAATTGTTTTGTAGTGTTAGTTTACTACTTCAACCAAAAGTTGCATATAACTAATAATTAAGTGAAATATGCAATATATATATATATATATATATATATATATATATATATATATATATATATATATATATATATATATATATATATATATATATATATATATATATATATATATATATATATATATATATATATATATATATATATATATATATATATATATATATATATATATATATATATATGTCATGTTTGTCAAATTAATAAATGAATGAGATACATGTAGAATTGTGAAATTAATTGAAATACAAGAAAGACAAAATTTTCTAAACTATGATCGAAGAAATGGGTTACAATTTAACGTAGACTTTGTCCAACATATAACAACATATAACCACAAATTTTAAATGGATACTCATATTTTCTAGTACTCGTGTCGTTTCTTTTAAACTTCCTTAAAGGAGTATGGCATTTCCCGCTTCTTTCGCACAAGATTGTTACGAAAGTGTTTCTTCTTGCCGTACCATTATCCGATCTTCCTATTACCACACCAAAACCAAGGTTTGTTGCATTCCTACGAATCCATGTGAGCATGCTTTCACGATCATCAAACTCTTGCTTGTTATTAAAGTCGTCGCCGACATCTACTGCCTTTACGACTACCCCTTCAACATTCTGAGAAACAATAGCGAAAGAAAATAATTTTCTTGAGATATTATCGGGGTGCACCGTACCTATTTGTAAACAATAACACAAATAACACAAAATCACAAGACTGCTGGAAAAAACAGCACAGACACGTTCCGTAGATGCACTTCCGCAACGTGTTCATTTTCAACACGTTCCGTAGATGTACCTAGGAAAACAATGTTACTTTTTTGACAGAAAATTGATGCATAATATGAGCAAAGCAATGGACAAAGATGATTATTTACTTGAAATTCAGCCTTCTCTTGCTCCTTTTGATTTGTTGCACCAAAAAGTTGAAGTTTTGGAGTGAAAAATGACATTGATGATGTAGGGTTTTTATATTGTGGAGAAGTGAGTGTTGAAGAAGAAATGTAACAATGGAGGAGTGGTCATACCGGTTTAAACTATATCAAATACTTTCGTAAATACATCTACGGAATATTCACTTACAACACTTTATTTAAAGTCTTCTTAAGAAACTATCTCAATAAATTCAAAAGATAATAATTTTAGCACCAAAAAAATAATCGCACAAATTAAACCTATTCCACTCTCCTAACTCCGAGATAAATATATATGACCCGAGATTTTTTTAATAATGCATTTATAATTATTATATTCTTTTTGACACATTATAATTATTATATTTTAGTTACATACTAAAATACTTTACTCGTACATTTTTATTATCTTGTTTTTATTTAAGTGAAGGTTTCAAAATTTAAATATAATTAAAATTTTCTAATTTACTGATACTAGGTATAGAAAATCAATTTTCCCGACTTAATTAATATATTGATAGCTAGCTATCTTGTTTTATAAATTTAAGTGATTAATTTTCATTTTTATTATACGATGTTAATTTAATTAAAAATAGTGAGTAAAAAATACTAATAATTATTAAGATTCTAGCTTTGAAATTAACATAATAATATTTTGACACAAGGCAATAAAAAACATGATTATATATATATATATATATATATATATATATATATATATATATATATATATATATATATATATATATATATATATATATATATATATATATATATATATATATATATATATATATATATATATATATATATATATATATATATATATATATATTTCGATTCAGTAAATTTGTGGTGGGAAAATCATATGACTTTGAGTGGAAAAAAGGTTGTCTTGTAGTGGGGTGGAACATTTGAATATGGCTGAAAGTACACTGTGGTGTTTTGATGGCTCATATGGGTTTGTTAGGTTTTGCAGAGAAATTAATTGTTTGGTGAGAGACAGCTATTGAGGACGTCAGTGGAAGGGTTTTGATCAAGCGGCTTAGAATGATGCATCTAATTGTGATTAAATGGATGAGGATCACACGATGTAAGGAATCAACACTTTTGTCCATTCTCCAAAATTATTCATGGTTTTCCAACAAAATTTTATATATTAACCAAATTAGAGACACACTCACATCTCCATTCTCATACTAACAGTACACCTCAGGCCTGTGTATTTGCTTTAGCATATTTGCATCTGTCTCCATTAGTTTCGAGTTTGTTTAATTTAAATACTGGTATGTATTTATTTGCACTATTTCATTCATATGTAATATTCTACTCTCTACTAAATCTTGCAGTTTCATTCTAACAGTTAAGATGAAGTTTATTCATTCAGCGGAAATCTCTAAGATGCAATATGGTTGGTTACTTGTCACCACTGTCATTTCCTTGACTAATTGGGTGAGTCATAGTTTTTTTATCTTCAGTAATGATTCTTTAGACTAAATTGAGTAGTGCGGTTCCACAAAAAGTAAAAGTAAAGTAAGGGTTTTTTTAGGGGTCACCGGATACTACCAAATATTTTTATCAAAGAAGGAAGTGTTCAATTTGTCAATTGTGTAAGTAGAAAAACTTAAACATGGTATTAACTGTGGAAATTCGATTGGTTTTCAATTGTTATGTTTTACCCAGAGTAAGATTCAAATAGTGATAGTGTTTTTGGCCATGAAAATAGTATTATAACACTGTTCTTGATAGATGATTATAGAATTTTAATATAATCCAGAAATTACATTAGGTACCCCCGATTATTAAGAACTCAAACCGACTATTGTCACACCATGTTGGAAATTGAACGCCTATTTTCAGGTGCACCTTCATTTTCAACTCTCTCTACATCTACAAAATTTCATCATCATAATTCACTTTGGTACGGTTTTATCTTCCTAGTTATCATATTCTCCATTTGGATCACCATAAGATGATTACAGGGGTGGATCCAAATAATATATATTAGTGGGGCTAAACATAAAAGAAACTACAAACTAAATCATATTAAAAATAAAAAGTAATATTGTTTAATACAATAAACTACAATGAAAATCTTCTACTATCCATTTCTTGAAAATGAGCTAAAATAACATCATTGTTAATTGTTTCGAGAACATTTCTTTCTATAAAAGTTACAAGACGGTCATTTAACCACTGATCACTCATTTTGTTACATAATTGACTCTTCACAAACTTCATAGCTGAAAAAACATGCTTCACGCTTGCAGTTGCTACCGGCAAGACTAAAGCGAACTTCAGAAGCTTACAAACCATATCAAATATGTTGCACCTATTTGTTTCCACAAGTTTTGCACAAAGATCTGAAAGTCCTTTTAACTTTGTAAATTTTGGGTCACATCTAACATTTCTAACATAATTTTGAAGTTGATGTCGTACCACCACTTCCGGCAAATCTACAAAATCATTTGGATAAAGTTCAACCATCCTTAGTAGTTTTTTCACTTCAAAAGATGCAAATGATGATGAAGGACTCAAATATGAAACACATTGTAAAAGTTCAGTATTCTCTTCATCAAATCTAGCATTGAGCTCATACAACTACAAATCTAAAACATTAAAGAGACAATCATGCTTATAATGATGCAAATTAGAAACACTAGAAGTTGTAGCATGTCGCCTAGGTTTCTTCCCTTGCACATACGATGCATCCATATCAAGTACATCAATATCATGCTTATTGAAAATTTCCATAACCTTAGATATAAGTTCTTCCCATCCATCATTCCTCATTTCTTGTAATTCTTGTTTGGTAGCATTGACAAGTGACAAAGCATTCAAAAGATCTTGATCACGCTTTTGTAACGCTACACTCAAATCATTTGTAAATCCTAAAATCTCAACTATCATATATAACATGAAGATAAAATCAAAGGATTGAAGCACATCTAATAAAAGCATAGTTTCACCATATTTTTCAAATGACGTATCATTCCCAACTTCTTCAAATACCCCAATAATGGCATCATATAAAGTCATCAAACTAGTGAGAGTCCTAAAGTGAGAACCCCAACGAGTTTCACCTGCTCTAGCAATAGATGATTCTTGATTTAATCCACTACCTATCTCTAACTGGCCCTCTTCAATCAATTTAGCAAATTGAGTTACTTGTTTGTCCCGTAGCAATTTATGTCTCTTGTTAGAAGATCGTATGAAATTAACAAGCATATTGACCTTACCGAAAAAACCACTAACATCTTTGTGATTCTTAGCACATGCAACAAGTGCCAATTGAAGTAGATGGGCGAAACAATGCAAATAATAAGCAGATGGATTTTCATTTTGGATTAAAGTTCTCAAACCACCAAACTTACCTCTCATATTGCTAGCTCCGCCATACCCTTCCCTCCTAATGCTAGATAAACTCAAGCCATTAATAGACAACAACTTCTGAAGTGCCTCCTTAAGTGACTTAACACTTGTTTATTTAACACTTATAATGCCAAGAAACTTTTCTTTTACCAAACCTTCACTATTAACATAGCGAATAACAACGACCATTTGTTCTTTACCAGCAACATCACCAGATTAATCAATCAAAATACAAAACACATCATCTGCAATATCACATATAATTTGTTGAGTTATTTCACATGCACAAGCAGCGGCAAGATCCTTTTGAATCGTAGGGGCAGTCATAAGTTTATTTCCTAGAGCACAATCTATTACACTAGCTATCTCTGGGTTAATTTCCTTTAATATATCCACCAACTCAAGAAATGACCCCTTAAATAAGGAGTTAAGAAATGACCCCTTAAATAAGGAGTTAAGGGACTCGTCACTCCCTCTAAATGGAATGCCACATCTAAAGAGAAACTTAGTAGCTATAAGGAATGTGTTTACACGAACACGATATTCAACATTCATTTGCTAAGTTTGATTAACAAATGTGGCTTTAATACTTTGGTTTGGGTTCATGAGAGCATAACCCATATGCACACAATATAAGAAGTAACATGATTAGCCAATCTTTAAGCATGCTTCCAATCACCAAAACCGTCTCCCACAAAGTGATCCCCCATATTTAGAGACATTTTTAAACAAAAACATGGCAAACAAAATGCTAGATCCTTAGATTCACTATAATCAATCCAGTCATACAAATCAAACCAATTTTTGCAAAATTGACGTCTTTGTTTACCTTGAACAAACCAAGGGTAAACGAAATTGTGAGGAGGTTGATGACGACCAATTTTTAAATAAGTTTTTCTTATCTCATTTTGGATGTCAGGATGATAACTTGAAATTGGAAGTCTAATTCCTGGATCCGTTTCCAACAATTCATAATCAACAACTTTGATTGTCTCGTTTGGATTTTGAGTTTCCGATGCTTCTAGGTTAGCCGAAGAAGTAGCTTTGTCTCTAGAAAGTACCGGAAAAAATTTCTTCATCCTATAAAGAGGTCAATGAAATCATGTAAAATAGTTATTCATACTAATATTATAAATATAACATTGAAAATAATTGATTATGAAAGAAACCATTATGATAAATTGAGAAAATTAAATTTTTTAACAAATTGGGGTTTTAGGGTTCAACCAACAAAGAAGAAAAAATAAGAGAAAAATTAAAATACTCACTTTACCTTAGATTTTTAATCACCCAGAAACAAATGTATCCAAGCCAAAAATTAGAGGAGAAAATGAAAGATTTACAATGAGAGGGAGAATGGAAGGTTAGTAATGTTTGAGATGGAGAATAAAATTGTTACTGTAACTTTGTAACTTCTTCTGTGAGAGAAAATTAATAATTTTAATTTTTTTAACTTTTACACTTTAATCTCTCTCCTTTCTATAATATATATTATATATAATATAAAAGAAAGAAAAAATTATGGTTTTAACTTTTATGTGTAAGTTACGCAAACGCAAGTGTAATCCGCCGCCATCTATAATATAGACTATGATGTATGTAAGTAGCCTATTGTTTACATGTAAGGAAGATGTATTAGTTTTAATTTTGTTTATTCTTCTGCCTCTTATTCTCTATAAATATATATATATATTGAAAAAAAAATTCTGGTGGGGTTTTAGCCACACCAAGCCCCTATATGTGTCCGCCCTTAGATATATATCAAAAGTGAAAGTGAATTATGATCAAGTGCGGACACATGTAAGGGTTTGGTGTGGGTAAAGCCCCACCATAATTTTTCTTTTTTTTAATATATATTTATGGAGAATAAGAGGCAGAAGAAGAAACAAAATTAAAACTAATACATCTTCCTCACATGTAAACAATAGGCTACATACCTACATCATAGTCTATATTATAGATGGCGGCGGATTACACTTGTGTTTGCGTAACTTACACATAAAAGTTAAAACCATAATTTTTTCTTTCTTTTATATTATATATATAATATATATTATAGAGAAGAGAGAGATTAAAGTGTAAAGATTAAAAAAAATTAAAATTATTAATTTTCTCTCACAGTCTCACATAAGAAGAAGTTACAAAGTTACAATAACAATTTTATTCTCCATCTCAAACATTACTAACCTTCCACACTCTCTCTCATTGTAAATCTTTCATTTTCTCTATTTGGCTTGGATACATTTATTTATGGATGATTGAAAATCTAAGGTAAAGTGAGTATTTTATTTTTTCTCTTATTTTTTCTTCTTTGTTGGTTGAACCCTAAAACCCCAATTTGTTAAAAAATTCAATTTTCTCAATTTATCATAATGATTTCTTTCATAATCAATTAGTTTCAATGTTATATTTATAATATTAGTATGAATAACTATTTTACATGATTTCATTGATCTCTTTATAGGATGAAGAAATTTTTTCCGGTACTTTCTAGAGACAAAGCTACTTCTTCGGCTAACCTAGAAGCATCGAAAACTTAACATCCAAATGAGAGTGTCAAAATTGTTGATTATGAATTGTTGGAAACCGATCCAGGAATTAGACTTCCAATTTCAAGTTATCATCCTGACATTAAAATGAGGTAAGAAAAGCTTATTTAAAAATAGGTCGTCATCAACCTCCTCACAATTTCGTTTACCCTTGGTATGTTCAAGGTAAACAAAGACGTCGATTTTGCAAAAATTGGTTTGATTTGTATGACTGGATTGATTATAGTGAATCTAAGGATCTAGCATTTTGTTTGCCATGTTTTTTGTTTAAAAATGTCTCTAAATATGGGGGATCACTTTGTGGGAGACGGTTTTGGTGATTGGAAGTATGCTCAAAGATTGGCTAATCATGCTACTTCTTCTAATAGTCATGTTGATTGTGTGCATATGTGTTATGCTCTCATGAACCCAAACCAAAGTATTAAAGCCACGTTTGTTAATCAAACTAAGCAAATGAATGTTGAATATCATGTTCGTGTAAACACATCCCTTATAGCTACTAAGTTTCTCTTGAAATGTGGCATGCCATTTGGAGGGAGTGACGAGTCCCTTAACTTTTTATTTAAGGGGCCATTTCTTGAGTTGGTGGATACATTAAAGGAAATTAACCCAGAGATAGCTAGTGTAATAGATTGTGCTCCGGGAAATAACCTTATGACTGCCACTACAAAAAAATGCTATACAGCGACGTGGACGCCACGCCGCAATGTTAAAAATCACGTCACAATCAAACAATAGCGACGTGGGCTGCTATGTCGTAGGAGCACGTGTGGCAAAGCAGTAGCGACGTGGAAAACACGTCAGAAGGTTGCGACGTGATTCCCACGTCGCAATAAATTTATATGGGGAACATGTCCCTGCATGCAGAGTAGGTGTGGCAAATGACTGCCCCTAAGATTCAAAAGGATCTTGCCGCTGCTTGTGCATGTGAAATTACTCAACAAATTATATGTGATATTGCAGATGATGTGTTTTGTGTTTTGATTGATGAATCCGGTGATGTTGCTGGTAAAGAACAAATGGCCGTTGTTATTCGCTAGGTTAATAATGAAGGTTCGGTAAAAGAAAGGTTTCTTGGCATTGTAAGTGTTAAAGAAATAAGTGCTAAGTCACTTAAGGAGGCACTTGAGAAGTTGTTGTCTATTAATGGCTTGAGTTTATCTAGCATTAGGGGGCAAGGGTACGACGGAGCTAGCAATATGAGAGGTAAGTTTGGTAGTTTGAGAACTTTAATACAAAATGAGAACCCATCTGCTTATTATGTGCATTGTTTCGCCCATCAACTTCAATTGACACTTGTTGCATGTGCTAAGACTCACAAAAATGTTAGTGGTTTTTTCGGTAAGGTCAATATACTTGTTAATTTCATACGATCTTCTAACAAGAGACAAGAATTTCTACGGGACAAACAAGTAACTCAATTTGCTAAATTGATTGAAGAGGGCCAGATAGAGACAGGTAGTGGATTAAATTGAGAATCATCTATTGCTAGAGCAGGTGACACTCGTTGGGGTTCCCACTTTAGGACTCTCACTAGTTTGATTACTTTGTATGGTGCCATTATTGGGGTACTTGAAGAAGTTGGGAATGATACGTCATTTGAAAAATATGGTGAAACTATGCTTTTATTAGATGTGCTTCAATCCTTTGATTTTATCTTCATGTTATATATGATGGTTGAGATTTTAGGATTTACAAATGATTTAAGTGTAGCGTTACAAAAGCGTGATTAAGATCTTTTGAATGCTTTGTCACTTGTCAATGCTACCAAACAAGAATTACAAGAAATGAGGAATGATGGATGGGAAGAACTTATATATAAGGTTATGAAAATTTGCAATAAGCATGATATTGATGTACCTGATATGGATGCACCATATGTGCAAGGGAAGAAACCTAGGAGACATGCTACAACTTCTAGTATTTCTAATTTACATCGTTATAAGCATGATTGTCTGTTTAATGTTTTAGATTTGCAGTTGTATGAACTCAATGCTAGATTTGATGAAGAGAATACTGAACTTTTACAATGTGTTTCATGTTTGAGTCCTTCATCATCATTTGCAGCTTTTGATGTGAAAAAAACTACTAAGGATGGTTGATCAGTGGTTAAATGACCGTCTTGTAACTTTTATAGAAAGAGATGTTCTTGGAACAATTAACAATGATGTTATTTTAGTTCATTTTCAAGAAATGGATAGTAGACGATTTTTATTGTAATTTATTGTATTAAACAATATTACTTTTTATTTTTAATCTGATTTAGTTTGTAATTTCTTTTATGTTTAGCACCACCAATATATATTGTCAGGATCTGCCCCTGATTATGATGATGAAAATTCATATAAATTTGTAAATGTAGAGGAGGTGACGATGAAGATACACTAGAACACGTACAAATTTATGAGTGTTCGATTCTCAACGTGGGGTGTCAACTCTTTATATGAATGTCGTCACTCTGTTTGAGTTTTCGAATTTTAGTCTTAATTGTAAGGTAAGGTAGGTAGTGTATTTTTTTTACTCATAAAAATTCTATATCGTGAAGGACTTATGTTAAAATACTAAAATTCTGAGACACTATAATAGGTAGAAAAATAGTAAGCAGTTTTGATACCTCAACCACACAAGTAGATTAATACATGCACTAACGGATCAAAATTACAATCACCAAACTTTATTAGTGTGTGTTAAGTTCCTAGATCTTTAAACATGCAATGAATAACAAATATCATTCTCAAATAGTTGAAAGGAACACAATGTAATTTGTTTTGTTTTACTAGGTCTCTTTTGTTAAGAACCTGTTTTGTATTTGGTTTTTGGTTAAATGATCTGAAATCATTGTGTTCCTTTCAACTATCTGAAAATGATATTTGTTATTCATTGCATGTTTAAAGATCCCGGAACTAAACACCATTAGTAGAATTTGGTGGTTGTAATTTTGATCCGCTAGTGGATGTATTTTTCTACTTTTGAAGTTGAGGTATCAAGACTACTTATTATTTTTCTACATGTTTAGAGTACTTGAAAATAAACACAAACTAGAATTTGGTAATGATATTGTTATTCATTGACTGTTTTAAAGAATTTGGGAATAAACACACACTAGTAAAAATGAAAGTCATCAAATGTCATTGGTTTCAATTTGATCGTTATAAATAGTTTGACATTTATTTTTATCATACCTATTTTGCAAGCTCCACAATTAGAAAAAGCCAAATCAATAAAATTGAATAAAAGAGGTGTGTCGATCCATTATAAAACGTCTTCACCTTTTTAATCAAAAACAATTTTCATAGAAAGAAACATTTTATTAATGTTAAAATCAGGAATACAATTTAGAAGTGGAATCATAAAGGCTAATTGAAAATTACAACCTAGCTCATATCAGTTTTTTTATTTATTTGATGTTTGTAATTTATGACTACATTCTTAAGATTGAATTAACTTATGTGTCTGGATTCTGTAAAAAAAAAATTATATGTTTGAATTAGGAGTGACAATTTAATCCATTAAATAAATAATCATCTAACTTATCCACTAAATTTATTGAAAAATTAGTTAATAGATTGGATTCAATCGATCCATTTATATACACACATGGATTCAATTCATCGAATATATTTTAAAAATACACTAAGTAATTTTTGTTATATATTTTAAATTTATTAAATTATTTCATAATAAAAAATACTTATACAATTATGTATTGGTATAATTTTTCTAAGCCCTGAGAAGGAGGGTCTACAATTGTGTGGTACGAACTAAATGTTCCAGTATGTGGTGAAAGTCCAAAGAGGTCCTCCATAGAAGAGACATAAGGGGGGTTCCTTCTCCCAAAAAGGAGCTACCTCAATGTAGTCCCAAAGAAGTCGTCCATAGAAGAGGGGTCACACACAAAAGGGGTCTGTCCACAAAAGAGAGGTTCTCCATAGAAAGGGAAATCACCCATAGAAAGGGGGTCGCCCACAGAAGAAAGGTCCTCCACATAAGGGGGTTTGTCCTTAGAAGGGGTTGTCTCGAGGTAGCTCCAAAGAGGTCTTCCACGTAAGAGAGGTTCAAGCTACTCCAATACAGTTGCGCGAGGTAGACCTCCGAGAGAGAGAGAGAGAGAGAGGAGAGAGAGATGAGAGAGAGAGAGAGAGAGAGAGAGAGAGAGAGAGAGAGAGAGAGAGAGAGAGAGAGAGAGAGAGAGAGAGAGAGAGAGAGAGAGGAGAGAGAGAGAGAGAGAGAGAGAGAGAGAGAGAGAGAGAGAGAGAGAGAGAGAGAGAGAGAGAGAGAGAGAGAGAGAGAGAGAGAGAGAGAGAGAGAGAGAGAGATCTTTTTATAATGTTGACATATTATTGGAGTGAAATAAGTTACCAGCCATACAAGAGAAGAATTATTACAAAGAAATTATGGTCCTTTCTATTTAGGAGGATAATATTATTATACATATTGTTCAACGCTACACATACTCTCATTATTGTAAAGAAAAGTAGAATACACCATAAAAAGATGGTATACAGTAGGGGTGGAAATAGGTCAGGTAGATTAATAGGGGTTTACGGTTCAGCCTATATAGGTATAGGTTAGGTCAGACTTTTTATATAAATAAAAAAGACCTAGGTTTTTCTATAAGCTTATTTAGGTAAAAAGGCTAAGCTACAGGTCATATAAAAAATATTTTAAGTCTATGAGACCGGTCTATTTAAATAAATATGAATAATTTTTCTATTATCATATTATATTTTGTACTTTGAATTAAAATATAAAAATAAATTTTAGTTATTTTGAAAATATTATGAAAAACAGATGAAAAAAAATCTTATGAATAATGTCATAAATTGTTTCCATAAGTTCTCTCAAACAAATAATATCACAAATTTTATGTTACTAGGTAAATTCAAATAAATCAATGCAAACAAACATTTAATCTCACTGATCTTTTAATTTGTTAGTCTATATAAAGTTGAGTTGAATGACTTATTTATAAATCAGACCTTCAAATAGGTCAGACTCAGACAAAAAAACAAACCTACATAGACTGCAGGTCAGACTTCGACTTTAAATTTTTTAACATATCAAACTCAGACTTGACAAAGTCTCGACTCATCCTATTCCCATTTCTAACCGGGAGAGAAAAAAAAAAGTTAGAGGCTGATCCATTACTAGTATTAATTGACTTTTTGCGTTGGAGTGAAATGCACTCAAAGTTCTTAAATGTGGTTTAGTGAGGAAATTGCTTAGAAAATTCAATATGTGGAAAAAAATGTCTTGTGGAACATCATAAAGTTTCAACCACTTACATTTTTTTTTCTTTCTATATAAAGCACTAATCCTAGTGCACTAAACCACAAACTCATTCTTCAATAAAAATTAACTTGAAAACTCTAAACATAAACACAATCATGCATATCGTCTCTTTTTTCTTAGCACTCCTTGCTATAATACATGGAATACAAGCAGTTAATTATACTGTCACCAACACTGCTCTCACTACTTCAGGTATTATTACTATTTTTAATAGAAGTTTTTTTTTTTAAAAATCAAATATCCTCTGCACACAATTGCATAGACTAAATAATCTAACTAACAAATATTTTACATCTAATATCAGGTGGAGTACGTTTCCGTGATCAAATAGGAGATCAATATGCGAAACAAACTCTAGACTCTGCGACACGATTCATATGGAAAGTGTTCCAACAAAACAACCCTACCAACCGGAAGAACGTGCAGAAGGTGAGTTTATTCATCGACGACATGGACGGAGTTGCGTTTACGAGTGGTAATGAAATTCATGTTAGTGCAAGATATGTTAACGGCTACAGCGGTGATGTGAGAAAAGAAATTATAGGCGTATTATATCATGAAATGACACATGTTTGGCAGTGGAATGGAAATGGTCAAGGTAATGGTGGACTGATTGAAGGTATAGCAGATTATGTGAGATTGAAAGCAAATTATGCACCTAGTCATTGGGTTAAAGCAGGACAAGGAGATAAATGGGATCATGGTTATGATGTTACTGCTCGTTTTTTGGATTATTGTGATAGTTTAAAAAATGGATTTGTAGCAAAGTTGAATAAGTTGATGAGGAGTGGTTATAGTGATCAATTATTTGTTCAGCTTTTGGGGAAGACAGTTGATCAGTTATGGAAAGAGTATAAGGCAAAGTATGGTAATATAGCCTAATTATTTATATAGTAGCTTACTAATTAAATGTATGAATAAGAGACTATGTAATAAAATTGTCTGAAATTCTAAATATTCAGACTTATAAGTTAACTTATGATCTATCATTAAAAAAATTATGTATAAGTGACTTTGTTGAAGGAAAATTGTTATCTATCCACCAAAAGAATTAGGGGAGAGTTACTCAACTAAGGTGTCAAAATAAGAAAAGATCCAAGGGTATTTCACATGATATATTTTTTATAATTGCAAGTCAATACTCTCTTTTATTTTTTTATTTTTTTTTAAACAAGTGATTCTAAATATAAGAGGGAGAGTGAATTGTGATATTTAAATTTGAAAATAATTTATCAAAATTTTGAATCTAAAAAACGTGTATGTTAATATAAAGGGTTAATACCTATTTTTCCCCTGTCATATAGGCGTCATTTGAAAAACTCCCGTGCAAAAAAAAAAAAAAGTTGCTTAGAAAGCATGTTAATGCCCAAAAATTTGTCTTGGGTGGGAGTTGAACCCACAACATCAGTTTACCAACACAAGTGGTGAAACCGCTAAGCTACATGAGACCATTTGTAGTATTAGTGCTTGGAATAAGTTTTATAATATGTGCTTACAATGAGTTTAATATTTCTAACAATTTTTGTTTCATTTTTCTGTTTTATTTTTTCTTTCTCATTTTTTCTGTAATCTTTTTACTATTTAATTTAATTTTTTATTTTTTAAAAATATCTATTTTTTATTTCAATTATTTATTATTTGCATTTTTAATTTTTACTTGATTTTTTATTACTTGATTACTTGTATATACATTTTATTACTTGATTTCAATTATCTTTTTACTATTACTTGATTTTTTAATTATTTACATTTTATTTAATTTAATACGTTTTAATTGTATTTGTTTAATAAGTTTAAATATTAAATAAAAAATATTTAAATATATTTTTATTTAATAATTAAAACGTATGTTTTTATTTAATATTTAAATACATTTTATTTAATTTAATACATTTTAATTGTATTTGTTTAATAAGTTTAAATATTAAATAAAAAATATTTTAATACATTTTTATTTTATAATTAAAACACATGTTTTTAGTTAATATTTAAATACATTTTATTTAATTTAATACGTTTTAATTGTATTTGTTTAATAACTTTAAATATTAAATAAAAAATATTTTAATACATTTTTATTTTATAATTAAAAGGCATGTTTTTATTTAATATTTAAATACATTTTATTTAATTTAATACGTTTTAATTATTTATTTACATATTTAAACGAATACAATTTAAAACTATAATTAAAAAAATATTGTTGTAAATATTAAAATCAAATAATAAATATTAAAAAAAATACATTTTTGTAATAATTAAAAATGCAAATAATAAATAATTGAAATAAAAATAAATATTTTTAAAAAATAAAAAATTAAGTTAAATAGTAAAAAGATTACAGAAAAATAAATAAAAAAACAGAAAAATGAAAAAATGAAAAAAAATTGTTAGAAAACATAACATGAATATTTAAATGTTAAATAGAATGAAGTAAACTTACTGTAAGAGAATATTATAACATCTATTCGAAGCACTGAAAAGACAAGTTAAATCAAGTGGCCTAGTGGTTCAGCCCTTGTGTTGGTAAATTGATGGTGTGGGTTCAACTCCCACCCAAGACAAATTTTTGGGTATTAACATGCTTTCTAATATAAACTAAAAATTCATATAATAAAAAAATGCTTACTTGGCAATAAAAATAATAAATAAATAATATAAAAAGCCACATGGGCCATCCAGTCAACGAAAAAAATCAAAAAAATACATGTCACGTCAGCTTTTTTGCTGACTGAATGTGATGAAGGTAAAAAATGAGAGAATCTTGAAATGTTAGGGAAATTCTTGCAACTTTTTTTTTTGCAGGGGGTTTTTTCCAAATGACGCTTATATGGCAGGGGGAAAATAGGTATTAACCCTAATATAAACAAACAAACAAAGCAACACAATAATGAAAAGAAGAGAGACACAAAGGAAATAAAATAAATCACACAATAGTGGAAAGAAGAGAGACGCATCAGAAAGGAAATAAATAACTAAAATTAAAAGAGATAAGGGATGGAAATATTGCACTAAAGATTTATCCTACTTTGGTTTAAACCAATTTCCAAGAGTTTCTTTCCACTAAAATAAACTTGATCTTTTAGAATATTAGCCCAAACAATCTTGTGTGTGTATGTGAGCGCGTGATTATAAAGGATTTTAAGATATTTTATCAAAAAAGAATAGAGGTTTTAAGAGCTTTCTCTGTTCGTGTGTGTTTCCCGTGTGTGTGTGTGCATGCGCGTATGTGTGCATGTGTCTGTGCGTGTGTGTGTGTTGCTTTAGTACCTCAAGAATTATCTTGATCCTTTTATAATTTAATTGATCAATCTAAAGTGATAAGCGCAATAACAAATGAGCTTTCACACTTTCTCTCTTTCTTCAGATCTTCAAGTTCATATGCTTGATTCAACATTGACTAGTACGTCAACTGGAACTTAAACACATCTTACTGATGAGGCTTAAGATATATCTTGTTGATCAGATGCCATCATCAGAAATCATTGGATAGTTGATATCAACTCCCTTTTTGACATTTGTCACAAAGATCCCCTGAAAGAACTATCAACAACAAAAGTCGTTTTGCTTAAGATGTTGTCATCATCGATACTGCTTTTGTAGTTGTCGTTGTTAAGATTGTACTTGATAGTTTCCATAATCAAAATCAGAGTTATATCTGCATTGCACATAGATCCATATCCTTCCTATTTTTTACTGTTGGATTAAGGCGAGCTATTTCCTCTACCACGTGTAAATAACCGATTAGGATTTTCTTTAAAATCATGGGTGTCGCTCTAGTCCCCTGCGCCAAAAAAAGGCACCTCATCTCTCTATCTTGTAAAATTTAGGCAGGAAGATTATTGGAAGAGCATATATCTTACCAAAGATATTGAACTCTCATAAGTCTGAACTCTTAGAAGTCGGCACGCATTGTGCTAAGAAGAAATCAAGATGCTTTAAGCCAGAAGATGAAGAAGACAAATCAAACTGGTTAGACAAAGACGACTTAGCTCGTCGGGGGAGGAAGCTAACAAAATATTTACGAATAATAGACTCACTTTGTTGTTTGTCAGCTTTGCAGGAAAGGGTCGCGTTTGGATACCGGATCTGAGTTAAGTCTCAGCCGACTACACTTCTCTTCCAGGAGCCGAGCAACATAAGCCGGTTACGCCATCATGACCTCTGTTTGCATAAATCCGATTACGCCATCGCGACTTCTATACGCATAAAACCGGTTATGCCATTACGGCCTCTGTACGCATAAAGCCGGTTACCCCTCCGGGCCTATGTTCGTATAAAGCCAGTTACGCCATTGCGGCCTCTATCCTCACAAATCCGATTATGCCTCCAGGCCTTTGTCCATACAAAGTCGGTTACGCCTCCGGGCCTCTGTCCGCACAAAGCCGGTTACGCCTCCGGGCCTCTGTCCGCACAAAGCCGGTTACGCCTCCGGGCCTATGTCTGCACATAAGTCGGTTACGCCTCCGGGCCTCTATCCACACTGAAGAATTACAAATTAGAAGGACGACCTAGACAACAAAGCTAATTTATTTCTTTACCCAAATAGTCGGGATAGAAATAACTTAGACATCATGGGAGAACAAATTGCTTTTACTCAAATGCACTTCACCCTGCTCCTTAAAAGGGGCTTTGACGTATACAAAGCTACAAAAGGCAAAAGTCATGGTTATTGACATCACAGTTTGAGTCAATGAATTATAAAATTTATAAGTCATGAAGATCTCAATCGGGAAGGAAAGAAGAGAATTCATCGATTCTTTGTCGGAACACTTCGATCCTTTGGATCTCGAGATCGGTGGACTTGTACATATTCCATAACTCTCTAGGCCGGGTGCCCAAGCCATATGTGCCGAGAAATGCAAAGAAGTAGTAGCAACCGAGATGCTACTAGGGTGGGAATAGGTCAGGCCGACTAACAGGGGCCTACGGCCTAGCCTACATAGGCCTATGTCAGGCCAGACGTTTTATATGAATAGAAAAGGCCTAGACTTTTTATAAGCCTATTTAGCTAAAAAGTCTAGGCCACAAGCCATACAAAAAACCTTTTAAGCCTAAGAGGCCGACCTATTTAAATAAATATGAATAATTTTATTATTATTATAATATTATATTTTGTACTTTGAATTAAAATATAAAAATAAATCTTAGTTATCTTGAAGAAATTATGAAAATATGATGAAAAAAATCTTATGAACAATGTCATAAGTTGCTTCCATAAGTTCTCTCAAACAAATAGTATCACAAAATTTATGCTACTAGATAAACTCAAATAAGTCAGTGCAAACAAACATTTAATCTCACTAATCTTTTAGTTAGTTAGTCTATATAAAGTTGAGTTGAATGACTTATTTACAAATATTCAAAAGAAATAGGCTTTTAAGTAGGCTAATAGGTCAATCAGGCCTTCAAAAAGGCCAGACTCAGGCTAAAAAATAAGCCTACGATAGGCTACAAGCCAGACTTAGGCTTTGAATTTTTTAGCAGGTCAGACTCAGGCTTGGCAAAGCCTAGCTCGGTCCAGCCTATTCTCACCCCTAGTTGCTACCAAAGCATCTATAGGTCGGAAGTCGGGATGACAACCCGGAGTTATCATGGCTGGCTCGAGAAGACAGGAAGTTCAAGGATCATGAATCAATACAAGCTATTGATGGAGTCGATTACAGATGTTACAGCTATTATGAATGACAGTTATAAGTGATTAATGGATGGTTACGTTATAATGGCCATTGATCGTAATCATTCAGTAACGATCAATGTTGATACTATATATAAGGCTCCCGAATGAGAGATAAGCAAGACACTTTCATGCATCTAGGGGTGTAATCGAATCGGTTTGGACCGATTTTTGGTCAAAAAAGGTCTGAACCGATGAAATTTCTATCGGTCTGCTTTGGTTCGATTTTCAATATTTTTCAAAAATGGAACCGACTCAAACTAACCGGTTTGGTTTGGTTTGGATGATCGGTTTACAATCTTTATTTTTTAAACCATTATATTCATCGGTATATTCTCCACTATCGTTTTGTTTGTGTAATGTATACTATTATTAAAATAATGCATTTCATGTTCTATTTTTTCAAACATATGACAAATTTCTATTAATTCATACAAAACAGTGACATGATTTCTATTGCATCATGAAATAAGTTCACTATCAAATATAAAAATTAACACTTGACATCAAAATGTTGGAAAGGAATTTTAAAGGTTAACAAATAGAACATAACACACACATGTTTCACACCTCAAATACGCATAAAAACTATTCTGTAACAAGATTAGAAGAAATTTTGTTGAAGAAGAAGAAATAAAAAAGATAAAAAAAATATGAAAATTAACGAAGAGAACTTGAACATGAAGAAGACGACCATAACATATCAAAATAATGGTAGCGAGAGGAACAATAATTGCGTGCAGCAAGAGCAGCACTTTAGTGAAAGCATATTTTTCGTGACTTATGGTTTCTCCTTTTTGCGTTTTAGAGTTTGGTTCTAACGGTGTGTTTTACTGAAAGGAAGAAAGTGAAAATAAATATGGATAATTGTTGGACCGATAAAAAATTTGAACTTAATTATGGGTTGAATAAAATATTTATTGTGTCATTATTCTCATTGGTTTGGTTCATCGCATTGGCGGTTCCTAAAAACTAAAACCGAGAACCAAACAAAATCGCGTCGATTTTTATTGGTTTGGTTAGGTTTTAGAACCAAACCAATAACAATCGGTTTTATTTCGATTTAGTTTGATTTGAATTGTCGGTTTAATTGAATTTTTCTAATCCGCTTACACATCAACTTTACATATCAACTGTACTGCTCAAATCCCTAAAGTTAAAACCTACAAACTCATGTATGACTTTACTGGAATCTTCTTCGAGAAAGTAGTTCAAAGCTTCCTGAAAGTAGTTCAAAAAAATTGTTATGCAGAAACAATAGGTTATCTCAACGTCTCTTGGTGAGTTTAGATCTGGAATTTTAATTCCTTGGTTTTCAAATTTAAATTCACATTCTTCTCCGCATCAACAATCAACTACTTGAATTCAGGAAGGCAATTGTGACGAACCCTAACGTACATCATTTATAGTTCTATATTTTTGTGTTCACTTCATGCAGACAATTAGGGAAAAAGGTTAAAGAATCACAAGTACAGATATATAACAGTAATGACAAATTATTTTATGATTTGTCTATACTAATAAATAAATATATCACTCAGAATATATGTAATGTACTTCAAATATACCAAATATGAAGTCTCCCAATTCAAGTGGGACAAAGAGCAAAATCTACCAAGAAAAAGCCTTCTTTCTAGCTCACTTTATTCAAACTCATGTGTTAGGAAAAACAAAATAGAGCAAAAACTCTCCTTAAAATTCATTGCTACTGAGATATGTTTAGCAAATCAACTTCTAGTAGGTATAGCCCTTGACGAACATTCCCGCCTTGGCTTCTTCATTTTCACCTTCGGCCGAGTATCTTCCAAGCTGAGCCAAGGAGTTAGCTTTGGCACGGACCAAAAGAGACTTCTGAGCCGCTTCCACGTTCTCAGGGCGACCTTGCCATGTCTTAAGCACACTGTTCTGCAGTGCTCGTGCATACGAGAAAGACACGTGCCATGGGTTCGGACTTTGGTTCATTGCATTAAGGTTTAGTGTTGCTTCAACTTCTGATTGTCCACCTGACAAAAACTGCAAATAGAAACAAACACGGCATAGTTTAATAATTCAGTGGTTCTCAATTTCAAATACTAATTTCAACGAGTTTTCACATTGACAGCATATTACAATTAAACTCGGCAATTCATGTGAAGAGGAAACAAAAGGTTAAGTGCGGTAACTGTACCATGATTCCTGGAACTGCAGGAGGAACTCTTCTTTTAAGCATGGTTAGTGTATATTTGGCAATGGTTTCTGGAGAAGCCTTTTCCTTGTGCTCGGCGCCGGGTGTAACCATGCTAGGTTTGAGCAAAATTCCCTCAAAAAGGACATTGTTTTGGGCCAAATAGAAGAAGACTTCTGACCATACCTTCTCGGCAACTTCAAGTGTCCTCTCAATTGGGTGGTCTCCATCAAGAAGAATTTCAGGCTCAACTATTGGAACAAGACCGTTGTCCTGCAATGGATTACAAGAAAAACGCTCGTTTAAGAGAGTACTAAAGAATAAACCATGAAAGTACGTTCATAACTCTAACGACAAGCCAATTTCATTGAACGTAGCAATACCTGAGAGATAGCAGCATATCGTGCAAGTCCCCATGCTGCTTCCTTAATAGCCAAATCAGAAGGACCAGATGGGATGCTAACAACTGTTCTCCTGTATAATTCAAAAGCATGCAACCATTTAAACTCAATTTCTCAATGCATCCTATAAACAACAAAGTTTCATAAAGAAGTCACTCAGAATAGCTTACCACTTAGCAAATCGAGCACCTTGCTTGTAATATTCTGCAGATCTAGAAGCCAATCCATCCAACCCTTGGCACCATGATTCATTGTTAGACCCTGGTAGAGGAACCAAACCCTACAAAACCAAATTGTGATCAATCAATCACTGAGACATAACCAGTCTTAAAACCTGAATAACTTATCTAAGCTTATCTACCAACATAAACCCGAAAATTAAAAAAAGTTACAAAAATCACTAGACTTTTTAGCTTATTTCCATGACTCTCCAGAATAGCTTATGAAAACAGTTTACAACTTATATGAAAATAACTAGACTTTTAACTTATAAATAATCACTTATTCAATTAGAACCCTAATCCTATATTACTCACAAACAATCAGAAACAGCATACCTTATCAACTTTGATACCAGGTACAATATTCCCCTCACGTAGAACATCCACAAACTTCTTCCCATCAGTAGTTGACTGATAAAGAGTTTCCTCAAAAAGAATCGAACCCGAAACGTATTCGCCGAGACCCGGTGTTGTCAACAGAAGTTGCCTATAAGCCTGACGATTAGCCTCGGTATTATCCAATCCAATTGACGCCAAACGCTTCCCAGCAGTTGCATTAGACTCATCAATCGCAAGAATTCCACGACCACGGGACGCAACAGTTTTCTACACAACAACAACAACAACATAACTCAAAATCCTCAAAACCAAAACCTAAAGAAAAAAACTACAGTACTATGGAAAAGTCAACAGATGAAAACAATAAGAAAAAATTCAATCGAATAAGAAAATCAAGAAGGGAGAAGAGAAAGGATACTTACGGCGGTGAGAACGAGTTCATCGGAGTAAGAAGAAGCGCGGATCGGAAGGGTGAGATTACGAGTGGAGGATACATGGGAAGATCCACGGCGAGAAGAGAATGGAGTATTGGCGATCCATTGAGAAGAGAGAGAGTTGAGTTTTGCAGAAGCCATGGATGAATAGGAAGAAGAACAAGAACAACGTGAGAGAGTGATGTACGATGTTGTTTCTTTCTTGTGTTATAACGAGAAAGAGAGGGTTTTGTGTTGTTTTGTTTGGTTTCTCGTTCACTCCGTCTAAACGTTAGGTGATAGAGAAAGATACAAACTCAAGCGGTAATACCAAACTCTGTTAACTTCACCAACCCACCTTTTTATAGAAGGAAAATATATAATTTGTTTTCTTGGGCTCCGTTTTTTATGTGGTTTTTAAATTTAAATTTTTTGATTTATCTTTATGGTGGTTATATTTACTTATATTTTGTGAGGTTAGTTAGTTTTGAAATCTTTATCTTATTTTCAAATTTTGTGCTTCAGTTTGTTTTTTTATAACTAAAATATTTTCTTTTGATTTTCATATTTTTTAAATTCTAACTTAAATATTATTAGTTTTTTATGTTCAAGATAGATAGTTGACTTTCTTAACTAATTTTCACATTTAAGCATTTTATATTGAATATTTTTATTATAAAAGTATTAATAATTTAACAGGTTATATTTTATGAAAAAAATTATATATTTTTTATATGATTTAAAAAAATAAAAAGTTTTAAATATAAACAAAAATTCACATAAAATTTTAATTTAGAAATATATATAATAATAGGTTAGTGACATTCTTAAAAGATGATTTATAATAATAATAATAATAATAATAATAATAATAATAATATTAATAATATCGATCAGAAGGAAAAACTAAGTGTTTTTCCACCTTTCGCAATTTATAGAATCATGTATTTTTTGAGTCTTTCATATTTCTTTATTTGATTTATCAATATATTATTATTAACTATTATTAGTATTATTATAAATAGAATTTGTAATATTTTATAAA
This sequence comes from Vicia villosa, assembly GCF_029867415.1. Taxonomy (NCBI): domain Eukaryota; kingdom Viridiplantae; phylum Streptophyta; class Magnoliopsida; order Fabales; family Fabaceae; genus Vicia; species Vicia villosa. Next base: position 79,102,516 of record NC_081180.1, on the reverse strand, counting down.
ATATTAATAGTAAAAATTGTAATACTCTATATAATTATCACCTAATAACTATCACTAATTTATTTGGTGAAGTCATTAGAAGATGATTATTAATAATCACATTATTTAATCTAAATTATAGTATTTTGACTAAATGAGTGATAGAAGGATATTATGGACTTTTCATCTCTTAAATGAGGATTTAAGTTTTGTTTGGTTGATACATCATTTCGTTCTCGAAACAAAATCCGATTTGTAAGGGAGAAAGAAGTAGAGCACGTGAAAGAGGGTGAAGATAAGAAAAATCATCTTTTTGGTCCAAGCTCAATTTCAATCTTGCATGCACCAAAAACCTGTCCCAAGCCTTGATTCTCACCATCTTCTTCCTGCTGTACAACATCATCATCATCCCTCACAAGGTGAGTCTCTAGTTTGAGACTTGGGATTTTATGGAGTTTGTATGCAATTGGAAAAAAATGGAGTTTTCATGAGAGAATTCATGTTGTATGTTGTAGATTGTATGTGTTTAGTTCATTTTCTGCTATTAATCGAGTTTGCATGGTTTGGGGATGATATTTGATTGTTGGAATGGTTTAGAGTTGAGAAAAATTAGAAGTTATAGCTTTAAAAATGCAGAAATTGGATTTTACGCAAGAGAAACCGGTTACCAGTATTAGGGAAACTGGTTTCCACGTAGTACAGTAGCGTAGGAATATTGGTTCAAGGGGAAACCGGTTTCCAGTATTAGGAAAACCGTTTTACTACTAAGTCTGGCTAAATTTTCTAAAACTTCAGAAATTCGTAACTTTCGAAATTGATGAATCTTTTTCAGAAGTCTTATTTCCCGGTGGAATGCCTTCTCCTCAACAGAGTCGCCAGCTGTCGCTACCGCGAAAATTAACAGAGTCGCCACTAACATATTTATCCTGAAAAGGAAGGGAATGCCAGCAAACCACAAAACAAAATAACGATCTCACGACCAGAGAAAAAGGGTAAGGGAGTAGGTTACGCGAGGGGAAGGTGTTAGCACCCCTCGCGCCCATCGTACTCGATGGTATCCATGCTTGTGTCTAAAACTATGGGTGTGTAAGCAAACTGCGCTAACCTGGACTAAAATGCATGCAAAATGTAGGGAAAAGAAATAGTTATACTCGCACGGGCCCTACCCTGCTGCCTACGTATCCTTTTTGAGGAATCAGAGGTATCGTAGCTCGGCTAACTAGTTTCTGTTTGTTTTGTGTTATTTAGGTGAACGAGTTACATTCGCACTCCACTACTCGACCTTTAGAGACTTATGCTGGGAATGGAGTGAAAATAACAAGCTCTTAAGAAAAGAAAATCAAAGAGTGTGGTTTGTGTTTTAAAGAATGCATGAGGAAAACCTAAGCTAATGGGGAAAGCTTGTTACCTATGTTATCATACAAAAGGTACAAGTCTAGACTAAGCTAGCAACCTATGGGGGAAAACAAAAACAACACACAAGAATATCACACAAACGAGCTCCGCTCGTAAAGCAAACAAAACCACCGGCGCAGGCCGAGTAGTAGAAAAGTGGTCCCACCATAGCCAAGGGGAGCAGATCACCCGAGTCAACCAAGCATTTGACCTCGTGAAAAGTGATCGGGCCATAGACAAGAGGAACGAGTCCTCTCAGCAACCAAGCCGTCACAGATCTAAAAGGAAAACGGTGCGTGCATACACCGAGCATCAACGTCGGTCAACGTGAGCTATAGGAAATGCAGGGGTTCGACTCCATGAACCCTTTACCTGACATACTCGATAACAGGATCTTGTGCTAGTTCAGAAGCAAGCAACGCGTAGCGTGCGCTTACTGAACGGACTCGATGAGACTGGGCGGGGGTTGATTTCTAACCCTTTACGCATGCCTTCCATGAGGACTTAACGGAGTGCCTTTAAAGGTCTTATTACATCGTGACTCCCTGCCGCAAAGCACAAATATAGACACACCAACAAAAACAGAGCCTCTTTCGAGGGCTTGGTCAGATGAATGTCTAAGTCTTACTTCTCATGTTAAAGGATGATGCAAAAAGCGGTAAAGTGCGAGAAAGATAAAAATGAAACGAGATCAATACCAAACGGATGATGATCCGTAAACTGCAGCAAAATAAGAAAGAAAATCAGAGATCCCGCAAGCGAGCTAGCAAAGGCAATAGCAAATGGTCAGCACACCGATTAACCGCATAAGCAACGAGGATAGACGACGTGAAAATAAATCACACATCGATGTATGCATCGAGTATAATCACAATACACCTGCAAAAGGTATGATCAATCCAAGCAAACAGATATAAAGTAAAAGAGACGTGTCTCTAAGATGAGAACACGAGATGAGAGAATGAGATTGTGTCCCGCAAATAAAGCGGAACACAAATGATGTAAGCGTCGCTCTGTAACTTTCCAAATGCCTTGCACACTAGCACACAAGTTAGAGATAACAAACACCGCAATCGGAATTGCGTTGGTGCTTTACACCGAAAATGAATAACGAAATGAGAAATTTGACATTAACACACTTTTTAAACATAAATCGAACGAAAGTAAGATAACAACTAGAAATATCATTCCAATATTAACTACCTATGTACACAAGTATTATGGAAACCAAAGAAAATATTTACAAGTCAAACGGTACACCGAAACGGCGAAACCGAGTAAAAACGATAAAAAACTAAACTTGTCGGAAATAAACCAAAATTTTATGGTAAGCTAGGAACGTGCCAAAGAACTCAAATATGCGGTCGGAATTTATTAAATCGGCCCAGAGGCACGACTTCCGAAATGGGACAGTAGCAAAATTGACAAAAAAAATCGGACGAAACCGAAAATAAAATGCACCATCAGCTCTAAAAATATTATTCCACTCAAAAAACATTATTCACATTCGCGAAAAGTCCACACGGTTCAAGAGTTATGTGGTTTTGAAGTGAAGCCGACACACCGCGTGCGTTATGGAAAAATTCGGAACGAAAGCAAATAGCATGGTATAGCAATAAGTTTTCAGCAAGCAAAAAAATATTATGTAACACTCAAACAAGTTCAATTACATCCATGAATCAACAATTAAGCAACAAGTCAAATGCATGATAGTTTCCCTCCAAATTCTATGTTTTTTATGAGTTGAAATGCAATGGAATGCAACAAAAAGTGGTCCACAAAAATTCTGCATTATTAGGCTTTTTAAAACAGTCCCAAAGAGCTCACAAACACCATATAAACTCAAGAATTTAGCTCATGGAATTGGCACAAAGTAGCACAAGATAGCACACAAAATTACAAGTTGGAGATTAGCATAAGCTAAACTTAATGAATCAATGACAAAATAACACAATTACAAGCAAAAAGTCATACCATGTACATGTTGCAAAAGTGAAGATTTAACAATGACACACCACTAGAAATTGCCCGGAATTAATTAACAAAATTATTGGAACCTATACACACGCAAGCGGTTTCAAAAATGCAGTCGACTCGGTCAAGTTTCACCCGAAAAGTCAAAATCCGAAATTGCTACAGTAGCATAAAAATTGGGTGAAATTATCCGAATGGAAAAAACCGTTCGCGTGAAGAGCTTCGAAACGTTGAAAATAATCGATTTTCATTAATATTTTCTGTTAAAATAATTTACGGTTAAGAAGTTAGATCAAAAACAAGATTTATGCCACTTTATGAGTTCACACAAGCATTTGAACAAACACTTGACATACACATTTTCACCAAACAATTTCTCTAACAATCAACATAGGAACAACAACATTATCATTACCTAATCGATTTTCAAGAATCAAGCATATCAAATAATCGATCAAATTCAACAACAATCTACATCATCATCATCAATTAATCACAACAACATGCATATTCAACAATTAAGGATTGAGGAATTACCGTGTCGACGAAATCAAACAAACTCGAACGCGAACACGAAAAGCAAATTCGTGCAAAGAGAGGGAGGGGAGCGCGCTACACCATGGGGAAGAGAGAGATCGCAAGACTTTGATGATCGGAGAATAGAAGAGATCTTGATTCTCGTGCTTTGATTGTTGATGAATGTTGTTCTTGAGATTGATGAAAATTGATGAAGATTGATGAGGCTTTTTGGTTATTTTGTAGTTTTGATTCAAGGAAATTGAGAGAGAATTGAGAGAAAGTGTTTTTAGAATTTTGGTGAATTTTAAGTTATGAGAGAAAAAGAGGGAAAATGACTTATATAGTGTGAGTGGTGAAATGTCAAAAATGCCCTTAATTATCTCTTTTTTGCTCGTTTTCGAGGAAACGCGAATCAGTGCGAAGTTCAGAAACGGGACCAACATCAACATGAAGATGACCAAATTTGTGGATTGTAGCCGCGAGAATCGTCTCAATCCGATAAGCGATGAAGAAATTACGCGCGTTTGAATGACGAGAAACGTCGATTCATCTGGCGGGGAGAATTGCGGTCCTGCTTCTTAACCACTGGAACTCCGGGTTCGCCTTGATTCGAACGATGCTCCCGTGGCCGAGGAGAGGGACTTCAAGAACGTCTTTGGTGTCCTCGAGGATGGGATCTTGGAGAGCAAGCTTCTTCCAATGCTATGATTCTCTCGTTATGTTGGAGGATCATAGTGTTGGTCTTGTTGATGGCCACGAATAGGGCCGCCAAGAGGGGATTGGTATTGATCGACACAGAAAGTTGTTGAGACAATTCATGAGTGTTTTCTTGGGTTTTCTTGGACCTGTCTGTTTCTGCATTCTGGACATCCAGATCAAGAATACCATTCGGGGAAAGAGACGTGGTCTCACCATCCCTTCTTTGAGGAGAAATATCCTCAATGAAAGGGTTGAAGAAACCGATGTTGGTTTTGCGCTCGGGGGAGAGAACATTGGAGAGAAAATCGTGGTCATCGTCAATATTAACCATGGTATGATTGTAAAAGATCGCTTTGGTCTACGTTCACGAGGGAGGAGAAGAGATGGAAAATGAATGAAGTTCCCACAGACGACGCCACTGTACAGATAGTTGATTAGAACCAGAAAGGACCAAGGATGTCTGCACGGTGTTGGTGATGAAGAGGAGGGGTGTACCAGCAAGGCCCTCCGACGAACAAGTAAGTAGGAGTACAAATACAATTCAATGTTTTAAGGGTTTGAAATTGTGTTACCTGACCCTCTTAAGTGAGAGAGTTTATATATTGCCCCCTGCGCTTGGCCATTGGTCCATGTTTTGTGCTGGATTGTTGGGTCTAGGCCCAAAACGTGTGATTGTCAGGATTCTAGGAGTAAATCTGGGAATCCTAGGAGGATGCCCGGAGCTGGCTGTTCGTCGGAAATACGGGTGTTCCTGGTCGACGCAGTCGTCCACCGAGCAGATGTTGTTTCTTTCCGCGACAGGGGAGCAGGGTGCGTGCCTCGTTGTTGTATGGAGGAGTATCTGGTCGAGTGAGGATTGCTTGACGCGAGGAGGAGCAAACTCAACAACGGGCAGGGGAGGAGGCGCTTCTACTGCCCTTGGATATTTGGGCTAAGGTTATTGGGCTTTCCTGAAGCAGGAGCATATTGGACCATGCCTGACTATTAGACCAGTCCAGAACAATTTCCAAATGGGATTCCAGAGTTGTAATACGCACACTTTAAAGCGGTTGAATAAACTAGTGAGTCAAAATCAGTGTCATACAGGTGAAAGCCTTTAATTTAATTCTTTTGCGCACGAAAACACTTCCCCTGTTATAATTATAAATTACGACTTAGCGAGTGCAAAAAGGTCGACGAGAATATATAATAAAAAGACCTTTTCAATTATGATTTATTTAAAGTAATAAAAAGAGTTTTTAGATAAAATAATTTTATTATCAATTGAGAATAAAATATTAAATAAATCTGGTTATAATAAATTTAATTATTTTATATCTTAAATTTTTTTTACATATATTAATTTGGGTCGGGCATGACGTTGTCATTCTGAATTGATAACATTTGATAAGATTTGATTTGTTTTGGTAATATATATTTTTTAAATTGTATAAAAATGTAAACTAGCATTAAACTCCACACTGAACTCTTTCATTTCAACGGTCTTGACTCTTCTATGTTGAGTCTTCTTGCTTTCTATTTTTGTTCAAGAATCATGTTTTTGATCAAGTTTATGATGGTACTCATTTTTTTCGAATCAGTTTCTGGATTTGATATGCTCGTACTTAGCCAGATTTGGGGTCCCACATTTTGTAAAATGCGAGAGACTAGCTTGTTCGAGAAAAACTAGTAAGAAACCTGTGCGTTCGCATGGGTTCTAGTAGGGACGCGCATTTGTTTCATATCTATATTTTTTAATAGAAAAATGTCGGGGACCCGTGAAAAAATAATAATTGAATGTATAGAAAAATTTCTAGTACCCATGAAAAAATAATAATTGAATGTATAGAAAAATGTCATGTACCCGTGAAAATAATAATAATTGAATGTATAGAAAAATGTCTGGTACCCGTAAAAAAATAATAATTGAATGTATAGAAAAATGTCTGATACCCATGACAAAATAATAATTGAATGTATAAAAATGTTTGGTACCCATGAAAAAATAATAATTGAATGTATAGAAAAATGTCTGGTACCCATAAAAAAATTGAATGTATAGAAAAATGTCTGGTACCCGTAAAATAATAATAATTGAATGTATAGAAAAATGTGCAATATAGAAAAATGTCTGGTACCCGTAAAATAAATGAAGTGTAGGTCTGTAAAAAATAATTGAATGTATAAAAAATATGATGCAGAAATTCGTTGTGTTCCTAAGAAAGTGCAGGTATGTAAATCATGTGCAATGTGGAAACAGCTGGTGAAGCAACTGTATAAGAAAATAGGTATGAAAAAAAAAAGATCTGGATGCAGAGTCTATCCACGTGTATAAACATATTACTATATCTTAAAAGTTAAATTAGTATAATAGTTAAGTATAAGAGATTTAAATAAAATTAGACACCAATGATGGGTAATAAAATTTATTTTGGTTAGTGATAATGGGATCAAGTGGTTGACAATGGAGATAGATTATATTTGTCTATTTTATTTGTACCTCTCACATAAAAAAAATAGTAAGATAAATAATTACAAAATAATTTTATATTATGAACATTTATTATTGTTTAGATAATTTGACTCAAAATTGATTTTGCATTTATAATTATCAAATAAGATTTTAATATGTATTTTAATATATTATAATATTATAAATTATAATTATTTATGATCTATGATTCATTGATTCATGGAAAAAAATTGATGAAGAGTCTGGTTTATGTTGTATAGAAAGAAGGTGAAAAGAAAATGAAGAATAGTGTGTGATGAAGAAAAGGAATTTGCTGAGTAAAAACCAAATAAATGAATATTACAATGAAGATAGAAAAGTAGAATTTTGATTAGACATTTCGGACTTTGGAAATCTAAAAATAAAATATACATTGGAATAATGCCAAAGTAGGAGTAGGTAACCAAGCATTTAATGTGAGGAGATAAAGAAAAGAGTGAAGGTCCATTTTAGTCCCTAACAAAAACTGCTGAGGTCAGATTAGTCCTTGAGAAAATAAAAGTCCCAATTAAATCCCTTACAAAATTTAGCCGAGCCATGTTAGTCCCTATACTAATATTCTCTTCAAACCGGTTTTTTTCTTACTTTTGAACCGTGACTTGACTGTCAATGAAGACCCATTTTAATCCCTCACAAAAATAAGAGAGTCCAAATTAGTCCCTGAGAAAAAAGGTCTATATTTAATCCCTTACAAGAATTAATCAAGCCATGTTAGTCCCTCTTTTAGTATTTTTTCAAATCGATTTTTCTTATTTATAAACTGTGACTGGACTCATATTTTACGACTGATGATTTTAAATTATTTGTTAAGGGATTGTAGATAAATTATCGCGATACCACAACGTTGTTTTCTTTGTTGGGATTATTATCAGACTTATGGGTGGGTGACTATGGTTTTTCTTGTTATGTATTCTTGTGTATTAGGAGTTGTTATTGTTTCAGTTGTTAATGATCTTTTAGGAACGTTTAGTTACGCTACTAGGATGCTTTAGAATAATTGTTTACTTTTGTAAATAATACTTGTGGCGAAAATAATACACATGATATGTCAGAAGAAAATTGGTTGAAAGATCAGAATCTGGTGACTCAAATCCTGAATGATAAGATTCTGATGTCTCACAACTAGGTAACCTAGCTTCTGGTGGAAACTCAGACTCCGAAGACCATGTGCAAAGGAACTCAACCTCTAACCCATACTCAATTTCTGAAAGCAGGTTTATCTTGTAAGTCCAATCATGGTTTAAAAATAGGAAAAAAATTATTTGAAAAAATATTAAAAGAGGTAACCCAGCTTCTGGTGGAAACTCAGACTCCGAAGACCATGTGCAAAGGAACTCAACCTCTAACCCGTACTCAATTTCTGAAAGCAGGTTTATCTTGTCAAGTCCAATCATGGTTTAAAAATAGGAAAAAAATTATTTGAAAAAAATATTAAAAGAGGGACTAACATGGCTCAGTTAAATTTTAAATTTTGTATGGGATTAAATAGAGACTTTTTTCTCAGGGACTGATTTATACTCTCCCTTTTTGTGAGGGACTAAAATGGATCTTTACTAGCAGTCCAGTCATAGTTCAAAAGTAAGAAAAAAACTAATTTGAAAAAAATATTGGGACTAATATGGCTCGGTTAAATTTTGTAAGGGACTCAATAGAGACTTTTTTTTTCTCAGGGACTAATATGACCTCTGCAGTTTTTGTGAGAGACTAAAATGGGTCTTCACTCTAAAGAAAAAGAAGTTAAGAAAGAATAAGAAATTAACAAATCAAAGTTGGAAGGAGAAGGCTTACACGTGGCAACATATTGTAGAAAAAAAGTTATATTAAAAAATATTATAAAAATTTAAAATAAATTGATAAAAACTTACCTTAAAAATAATTTTAAAAAATAAAACAAATATGTATGTTGATTTGAATTATAATTGAATCAAGAATATAAATTTAGAAAAAAAATTCATTGAATTAAAATGAGCAAATATTTTAAATTCATATTGAAAAATAAATTTATTTTAAATTCTTCTTATAAAAAATTATATCTTCTCTTTTTTAAGGTTTCTATAGCAAACACATGGTTAGGATTTAACTATAGTAGAATTTTGAAAGAAAAAAACACGAAAATATATTTTTGTTGATATGAGTTGTCAAACTGTATGCACAGGAAAACATAGAATGTTAGTACATGATATCTACAAAAGTAAATTAAATGTGGGTCTCAATGTATTTTAGTCTTTCTAGATCTGGCATTGAAATGAGAACATGTTGGTCTCTTAATAGTAATAATATATTGAGTATCTCTATCTTGTACATTTTCAATAATGAAATATCACATTAGTTTTGATCTCATATCTTTATTCAAAATAAAGTGTTTTAATGATCATAAATGAAATAATAAATAAACTATTTTACATTATTATAAATAATATTAATAAAAAAAGGAGACAAAAGAGATAAAAAAAATTCAAAAACATAATTTATTTACTTCATGGAAGAAAAATAGACAAAAACCAAGAACTAATCAATGTATTTTTTATGCAGCCCCTATCATATTCTATAAATGATTTATTTGAATATTGTAGAGTAACCATTAAAATTAGCTTGTGTCAAAAATCCAAAATCAAATGAGAAGTGCTATTCTTACACTAATTTTTTTACACTTGTACTAACACCATGTATAATACAGCAAGTGCATGTGTTATTTTGTATTAGAAAAAGTACAATAACATGTCTTCGTGAAAACAATTGATGAAATTTATCTGTCTCTTGATCTTCATTATTTCCAATGTATTTTATTCCTCTTTAATTTTGTGATCTGAAAAAAATGCATATTAGAATCAAATTCATCATCTTACTCATCTCTAATGTAAATCTTTTTATACTCTTTAATTTCCAGTTTCAGAAAGAAAAGAAATATACACATCAGATTCATCCAAATATATCCAAAAACAAAGAATCTTAAAGATGGAAAATTAAAGACTAAAGAAAATAAACCTTTATTGATTTAGTTCTACTTTCAAAACATTATTGAAAATGGGAAATGATATTAAATATGTTTAGACAAACAACTTTAGTTTTAAACTCTCCTTAGAGAAAGTCTTCACACATCCTTTATATTTGAAAATTTTGTCTCTTTTTATTCATACTCATTTCTTAACTCTAGATCTGCAAGCTTTTCTTCATCACCATTATGTTTTTGTACACAGAAAATTTAATCTAAAATGTATAGATAATTTGAACGGAACACAAATTTTTTGGAAAGCAGAATCTGTAGTCAAAAGGATGTCATATTCAAAACCAAAATATTTATGAAAAGTAGCTTCATCTTTGAATCCATCTCTATAGATTTCAGATCCGAGGGTTTCGATTTCAAATCCGAAAGATGCATGAGAAGAGAAACTTTGGTGAAGAGTGATGAATAGCAACTGAAAAAATGAAACAAAAAACTGAGTTAGTTATTAAAAACATAGATAATAAACAAATATTTGTAGAAGAAAGATGAAGTATGTGACAAAGGTGGTGATGGTTATTCATTGTTTTTTTAGGGTTTGTTTCAAAGAAGAAGAAGAAATAGCAAAGAGAGTTCTCTGATGTAATGTAATAATGAAATGAAAATAGTTATGAGGTTGAGTCTCAAAAAGACTATATTTGTGTTTCCAAGAAAGAAGATAGTAATATTAAAATATATGGAAAATGAAAAAGTGTTGGGTTTGGTGAAATGATAGAAAACGTGAAGTGAGCAGAACATAGAATTACAACCAAGGCATCTACGTGGCTGAAGTAGAAAGCAAAGGGGCAAATAAGTACTTTCCAGATCATAAAACTTTCTTATATTGTAGATTGTATTCGTCCACCAGGAACCAATTTTTCCCTACATGGGCCCTGGCCGACAAATGAGCGAGGAATACAACCGAGCAGGTGTGATGCTGCATATTCCGATGAGAAAGAGCTGTTCGAAGGTGGCCGTAAGGTAATATGGTTGTATCTATCCTTTTCTTTTTCTTTTTCGATAACCTAAAGAACTGTCTACATTTAATTCTTTATCTTATTCTTTATAGATTAATGATAAACTGATTTCCCAAATGACGGAATGCTGGCCAAGCTACGCCATGGAAAATCACAAGCAATTCTGGAGTCACGAATGGAGAGAGCACGGAAGGTGTGCCGAATTCCGAAAAGTGAGATATCTAAACATTGCGATCAGAAATTTCATAGGGTTGAATCTTTTACAAGCATTAAAAGAGGCTGGAATTCACCCAGTTGATGAGAGCCAACCGCATCAATATCACAGCCAGGAGGATTTTATTAAGGCTGTAGAAACTTATGTAAAGAGAAGACTCGAACCTGAACTAATATGTTCCAAGAAGGACAAAGGAATCGTGCAAAGGGAGGGAATCGTGCAAAGGCTGCATCACTGCTGATGGCGAGGATTGGATGGATTATCCAAGGGAAGGCAACTGCAAGGATTCCTTTAGGTTATTGATGTATTCTGCACAAAGTACTCCTCCGTCTCCGCCTGTTGCTTCTGTTAGAGTTGCTAGAGGTTCTCCGCGGGTTCCTCCTCAAGGTCCTTCACATGCTCGTGGCAGTGGTCGCGGTGTTAGTGTTAGTGATCGCATTGTTGGGATTGGGGGGCGAATGGTTAGTTTTGGTTGTGGCAGACATCATGCAATTTTTCTTCAAATATTGATTGGGTTTGTTATTGTGTTTATGAATTTCCATCTTAGAGTTTTTAACACTATTATTAGAGTTACAGAGAGTTTCAGAAAGTCAAAGAAAATTGTTTAGTTTAGCGTCCAAAGTCCTTCCAGCCGCCATTCAGAAAAGGAAAATAAGGTAGATTTTGAGTAACGGAGGATTCACATAGCAAACTGAATATATTTGGGGTTCAATGTATTATAGTGCATTAGAGTTTTACTGATGTTATTGTAATTACAATTCTAGTTTAATGAAGCTATTTATAACATTTTCTCCTTATTTTTAATTTTAAGATATTTAGATTTAAAAATCAATACATCATTAAGATCTTAAATTCAAATGATATATTTTTAAAATTGCATAATTAACAGAAGGATGGGAGGAAGAGAGAATTTCACAAACATTAATGCCGTATGTTAGTTATAGGACTTTAAAATGCATTAAAAAAAATTATTGACCCTATAAAATAGCAACGAAAGAAATATTATTTTCAAATGTTTATTATCTTATTTTATATATAAGAAGAAAGTGCTACTACAAGTTATTTCTTCGAATATTATGAAATTGGTGTTTCTCCGAATATAGAGATGTATCCAATTGTAGATTTTTTATCATCTTTATCTCCACACCATGGAATCGGTAAAACAGAGCAAATTACATTTTTTTCGCTTGTCCTTTATGAGAAAAAGAATTCTGCAACTATAGATCCTTTGACGTATCTTAGAATCCTCGACTTTTGCCAAGTGAGACACCTTCGGTCTCTCCACGAATCTACTCATAATACTGACACTAAACGCCAAATCTGATTGTATTGCACAAGTAACATACAGATTCACACTACAAAAAAAACTTGTAAATTATGGCGGTTAAATCCATAATGTTATGGCAGGACTTCCATAATTAACAACAATGGCATTTTTAAAAATGCCGTAATTCAGCTATCGCAAGAAAAATTACGACGGTCTACAAACAAACCGCTGTACAAACTGCTGCTTTTAACATTGTTCAAAAAGGCCGTTTTTGATTGAAAATAACGGCAGTTTTAAAGGCCGTATCATTCCTACAAAAGCAAAAAATTGAATTATATGTCAATTGTAACCGCCTTAATATACTGAAAAACATCTGAAACCGCCACAATTTACTATCTACAATAGTGCAAATAAATATACTTTATGTATATTTATTTTTTTAAACAAATTGTTGAATGTTCTTATTTATATATTCCACAAGGTTATTACATGACTTGTTAAAGGCTTCTTTTGACTGATAAATAAGTTCATCTATATTAAGTGTAACAATAAAAAGGCTTACAGAATTTAAAAATAAATTATAACACATAAACAACTATCATGAATATTAACATCCAAAATTGCAGTGACAAATTGTAATTAAATTTAAGAGCCTCTCATTAAGACTGAAATGTTGATTTAATGATGCCTTACTTTTGGTTCACAACTTTTTACATGTTGTTATTGTAATTATTAATCCTTGGATGATTTATTACATATTTTTACTCATTCCAGAATCATGAATTGATATAAGGTTGCCTAACACATCAACAGAACTTCCAATGAGCCTCTCAACTTCTTCATTAGAGGCTGATAAATATACATCACTACTTGCATAAGTAATTCAAACAATCATAATATTTGTGAAAGGGGCTACTAAAAGGTTTAATATTGATATCATGTTATCTATAAAACTCAGATAAATAGGATCAACTTGTGTATCGTAAACTGCATTGCGTTGCATAGGTACGGGTACATATCCAGTATCTGGTATGAAGTACAACATTTTTAGAAAATCTAAGGTACGGGTACGTTAGTCTATATTTTTTAAAACGATACTCGTGCTTCACAACTGCACTTTTCGTCATTTTCTGGAAACTTTCTCACTAATACACCAATGCTTTATAATGACATCTATAGTAAAAAAAATTCACATATGAAATTTACATTACCTTACTTTTAAGAAAACGATTCATTGGGTGGGGTGGGATACCGTGTGCAATTCTCGTGAGAAAAGAGGCCTAGGTGTGAAGAGTGTAGAAATTTTGAATGCGGCTTTGTTGAGTAAATGGAAGTGGAGGATTTTGACAGAAAAGGAAGCGGTTTGACGTAGCATCCTTACCCATAGGTACAGTAACCCGGCTCTCAAATTTCTCATTGGTGATATTAGTGTTGTCAATAACAAAGACTCAATTTGGTGGAGGGATTTATTGATTTCTGATAACTATGAAAATTTGGCGGAAAATAATTTCGCTGGGGCTGTTTCTTGCTGTGTGGGGGATGACGAGGATACATCATTTTGGTATTCATGCTGGGCTGGCAATCAACAGTTAAAAGAGGCGTATCCGGAGCTTACACGCTGACAGCGGATCACCTTGTGCCAGTGGCTGCTGTTGGCAGCGCCTCTGTTTCCGGCTTGGAGTGGAACCTCACGGTTCTGTTTGCATGAGCTTTGGATGAGGGCTGTTTTGTGTGGCAGCAGTTGTTGGTTTTGTTATAGAAGATCCCATTTTTTTAAGGTGCTAAGGACTCCTTCAAGTGGTCTATTTTGGTGGATGGGATCTTTTCTATTAAGTCTTGTTATGATAGGTTCAAGAAGAAGCTCTCTTCCCCTCCCCTTAATGCTAATTTGGTTATGGCTTTAAATTATCTTTGGAAGATAAAAGTCCCGTCTAAAATTCATTATTTTGGTTGGAGGGTTATTCTCGATAGGATTGCAACTAATGACCAACTTCTTAAAAGGGGTATAGTGGCGGTTAGTAATGATATGCTTTGCGTGTTTTATGCGGCAGAGGTAAAATCATTAAGTCATATTCTAAGGAGTTGTGGGGTTGTGTCGGGAATTTGGAGGAAAGTCTATCTTTGGATGGGAACCTTGGAGGAAATTACTTTGGAAGAGTTTGAAGAGTTTTTTGCGCATTGTGAAAAGGTGAAGATCTTACCTAGAAGGAAATATCGTAGCGGTCATTTGGCTTGCTTTGGTGTGGTGCATTTGGCTCGATCACAATGTCGTCATCTTCAAAGGAACATATTTTAGTTTCACCGATTGTATGACGGATATTATATCTATCTCTTGGAGGTGGTTAGCTTCTTACTATAAGCTATTAGACAATTGTAATTTTCACATTTGGAATATCCTTCTGCTCACCTTTTATGAGTAGTTGGAGTTTTCCGTTTTGTATTTGGGTCGAGTATTCCTTTTACTCTCTTTAATAGTATCACTGCTTTGGTTAAAAAAAAGTATCATTGCCTATTAAAAAAAATATTTGTTTGACTTTAGAATCCATAATTGACCCTTTATTATGTATATCCGTCGAGAGAAAAATATCATATACGTATTATACTTTTTTGTGATATATCGATTTCTACCATGTTTGGCCCAATGGTCTTTAAATTCCACTGCATGTGAGAGATCATGTCCTTCATCTGTAAACTGGACAGATTATTAAACCAACTTCCACTCATTTTCTATTGCCTACTTGTGCATGCCTTTGTTAGGCACTACTGGATACATTAACAAAGACGTACAACTAGAAAATTTCCAACCTCCGTTCACTACAAGAAAATTTATAGATTGTGACAGTTACTTTGGTAGATTATGACCGCTAAAACTGCTGCAATTTATAATCTACGACGGTTGCAGTATCATCGCAGAATCGTGTGTCCCTAACCTATTTCACGATGGTTGCCAAAATCGTCACACCAACCGTCACGCTAATTCACGACAGGTTGAAACTGACTTAAGCTAAAAATGGCGACGGTTAAAAATCGTCGTGATTATGCCTTAGATTTTGGTTTTCGTTGTTGTTCGCAACATTTGAAACTGTCGTGAATGTGATATCTTGACGTTTGAAAGCGTAGTAATTTTATAAGATGTTTTGTTATTACTCTAAATCCGCAGGTAATATCGCAGATATTTTTGCAAGTATGTCCGCAGTTGATATATTTCTAAAATTTTAAAAAATATATATCTTTTTATATTAAGACATAGTTGTATACTTGTCATGAGAAATTTTTGTAATTTAGAAAAGAATACAAAACTGTAAAGGAAAGTATTTGTGTTTCGACACAATTGTATATGCAAGGCCTGACCAAAAAAACTTTAGTTGCATTCCGATCTTTCACATACTCAAAGTACAAAGGAAAATTACTAAGTGAATATGGTAATCAATGCAATATCACTGACGACCTTGCTTAGACTTCTTATTTTGTTGACCAGATTTGGAGGCACTAGACCTAAAAAAATAATTAAAAATCATAATTAAATCATAATCTAACTTGACAAAACTACTCAGAAGTTTGTTAAAATCACTGGTTACTGA